>NW_012026987.1:967592-1007737 GCF_000956235.1 Wasmannia auropunctata
CCCCGCCCCCGTCCCTCGATTCCGCCGCGTTCCCTTCCTTTGTCCGCCGTAACTGTCGCGACGACTGCTCGCGAGAAAAACCGCGCGGAAGCCACGTCAATACCGGCCGTTCCCGCGTTTCAACGTGACAACGGAAATTTGATCGCGTCACCTTTCATTTCGCAAAGTCTTCGTCCACATTTTTTTGTCCTCAGCAGCTAAATTTCGAGGAGCTGGATAGATTAAAACAAAAAAAATTTTTGTGACCAAGGAATTGACTTGGTAAAATTTAGTAGAAAAAAAAAGTTTATACAGAAATATAAATATCTCTAAAGAATGAGGAGCATTTTAACATGTTGAAAAATCAACCTGACGAAAAAGAGAAGGAAATATATTTAAAACCGTTATGTTTAATCCCTGTGATTCTGCAACTTTGTGCAGATTCCCTTAACTAGGATTCTCTCTGATTAAGCAACTAAGTAGCGTTATCTTGTTAGAAATATATTTGTAAGAATTGATCGGAGAAAAGATAAGCCACAGAGCCAGTCGAAAGTGTAGACAGATTTTGTTCCAACATTATTATCGCTTAATCCTTGATATTGAAGATCGCGCGAATCTTCTTTGATTACATGAGGAAAATTTTAGCATCATACTGTGTACGTTCGTGACTGTATGATCAAGCGTGTTAGCGTACAAGATTGCAGCGGTTATTGGCGAATCAGAAGTTCGATATTCACTCGCCGTCGAACTATTTCTCTTTCGCCTTCTCTCTCTCTCTCTCTCTCTCTCTCTCTTTTCCTTCTCTCGCTTTCCTCCTCTTTCTCTCTGTCTTCCTCACCAAGCTTCCTCCTTCGCTCATTCCGTGGGCAACTCGGGAGCTTTGCTTAAGCTAAGCTTAAATAAGCAAACTGTCGCGTAGGTAGCTTCGGCCAACGTTTCCCCGCCCTCTTCATCAACTCCGTCCGAGCTCCGCAACTTTTTGGCGGGTAGTCTGCGCTAACTGCCGAGTTAACTCACGAGGAATATTGCCGTAAGTCGTCAGCGAAGAAGCCACGAATTCCCTAATAACGCCTTGACTGTCCGTTAAAACTGAAGGTAAATAAGTTTCGCGACTAACCGGAAACTTGGGAACCCAATCGGGGGAGGGGGAGAGAGTCTCACTTGAAAAAAATCCTCGATTTGTGTTTTGTCAGAAGGAAAAATACTCGCGCATCGTACTTTCCATTTTCGTGATAATCAAAATTTTCAAAATTACAAACACGCGTACGATAGATTGATTAAAATTTGATTTATACGTCGGCGCGAAATCGCATTAAATTAACAATGCTCCTCTAAAATAACATCCAATTCTTGTTAGTTTAAGCTTTAAATTGCGTTACATTATTAAGGATTTAAATTTTTAATTGTGTTCCTGGTAAAGTAATGTGATTACGTTAATCATTAAATCGATCTGTTCTCTTAACCACGCTGCGAAGTTTTTATTAAGATAAATTGATATACTATGTATATATAAAGTGGCACCGATTAACGCTTCTCCGCTGTCTTCATTAGCTCCATTCGCAATTAAGAACTCTGCGGAAAGTCGGCGCCAAGTATTGGATTATATTAGCGCGTGCTGCGGTGAGATAGTGAATAAAGGGAGGATTTCAGTCGCGCGATATTACCTATAGAAAAGTCTATTAAAACGAAGAAACAATATTATTCTATAATCAACAACTGTGACATACAATTTTTTTGCGATATTGCAATCAATAATACTTACATTATATTAAATTCATAAATATTTTACGCACAATTTATTCGAAGGTTCTGAAAATTGTACTGTAAGAAGGTTGTAAGAACAACTGATATATATATATATATATATATATATATATATATATATATATATATACACACATATAAGAAAACGACAGATTAATAATAATGTAATATTTTTTTTACTATTTTACGTTATTTTATGAAGAATACCGAAGAGAATTACAAGTTTGTATAACAGTAAAAATGTAATAATTGTCGAGCTGCATACATTTGCACACGAACTCGACATTGCTAAAATATTTCGCTTGTTTAACGAGGTACATTATTGACGCTCGTAGTCGTTTCGTTATTCGCGGGAATTCTCTGCGCCGCCGCTGTCGCTATATCAGTCGACGGGTGAACCGAGGAAGCCGCGGAATAATCACGGGAACGCCGATAGGATCGCCGAACAAGCGCCGATCCAATAATACCGCGATGCCCGGGGGAACGTGGAAAAGCTCTTGGACGACATCGTTCGGCCATCGCTGCCAGCGTGTCTCCGCAAAACCGGAAGCTGGGCCCTCGCGTTAAGATTTGTAGGATGTGCTCCGAGCCCCGGTCCTCGCGCTTCTAACATAAGTGTCCTCGCTTGTACAGCCGGAACTCTAATGGCGCCTTAGCGTCTCTCTTATGTACATCAATATGTACATAATATATACGCGTATAATAATTTAATATTCCGAGAAAGAGAAGAAATTTTCTTCTCTGAATCCCCTAGGATGTTCTCTCCTGAAACAAAAGGATCCGTGCTCACGGATTTAATTAAATATCGACGTGATCTTCAAAAGCCCCGTTATGAAAAGATTCCGAAGGGATAATCATCCGCGCCATTAGCAGGTGAGGCGTATTATTGCCGTTATCTCTGGAATTCGCGACGGCGGGATTGCGCCCGGATTGCGAAAGAGGTGTAAAAATGATCGCGTTTACGTGTTACACGTGTATGCAACGGTTTCCTCTTCCTTCCCGTATACGTCGGAGGGGGAGGGTATCGAATGGAAAGCGCGATATGATCACGGCGGTGTGTGTAAGTAATGGGCGCATTACTGTACTCTCCGCTAAGCTCCGCGCGACGGCGGCGGCGGCGGCGAGGATTATAAACGCCCGGTGTATTGCATGTGCCGTACATAAATGATGCACGCGGCATGCACGCCACTCAAGCTATGCCCGCGGTCAGAATAGCCTGAAATATTTAATGGCCGCGCGATTATTTCGCAGCAGGATTTTACCGCGGCGGCGCCACGCAAAAGTATAAATCGGTTTACAGCTTATTAAATCTGGTTTTTACATCCGCCATCTATCTCGGGACCCGGACGCCGTCGTTCTCCCGCGCATCGGCCCTCTCCCCTTTTCTCGCCACGGTTCCGGTTACCGACGCGAACAATATCCTCGTGCACGTGCAATTTTTATGATCGATAGCGCGTTATGGATTCTTCTGCAAACGCCTACCTTACTGCGCCTCGTTAAGTTCAACGTTCGCCATGCGCGTGGATAAGCACCCTGCAACTCTGTCGGCGAATCACGCGAATTTAACGAATTTGATGATTTATGAAGAAATATGTATCAAGATTATAAAACTGAAGCTTTCGCGTGTAGAGCGTCCTTCGTTGAAGGTACTCTCGTCGGACTGTGAATTCTTCGACAATTTTAAGTCGATCAATTGCATTGAAGCTGCAAATGTATCTTTTCAATTTTTGTTAATTCAAAATAAATTTAGCATCACAAATCTCAGAAATAGAAGTTGACTTCACGTCGTGTAATTATCTTCATATAATTTTTGTAGGTTTTAGATACTAGAAAAAATGCTTGATATATCGTTATTTATTTTTTTATCGTTATTAGAAAATATGTGAGGAAATATATATTTTTAAAATAAATCGTAATTAAGAGAGAAAAATAGAGATGGTACCTTAACACACATTTCGTGTTTTTTTTTTTCAACGGCTCATATCCGAAATAACATCTCGAGGAGGATGCACATTTAATAAAGCTCCTGTTTATTTAATAAATCGGCCCATCCGCCGCGCGCGCATTAAAGGTCTGCACGAGCACGTAAACGCGGCTGGTAAACGCGTGACGTGGCAACCCAAGTAGGTGCAATTTAAAAAATCGAAAACAGTGTTTCTCCATTAACGCGAAAACACATCCCCCAGCGGTTTTGCGAAAAATCAAGAAGGGACGTACGTATATCGAAACAGCTCGAGGGGCTAAGCGGGACAACATCGCGAGGACTTCCTCGAGATAATATTGTCTTTGCGGTCCTTGCCGAGCTTAGTGACTTCGATGCCGGGTTTAAGAACCGAGCACACACAACCGAAGAACCTCGTGCTGCGGGTGTTTTCACCCGTAATATTTGGACTGCTTCGAGATCCTTCGACATCCTCCTGCCCCTCATCCAGCGAGCGAACGGGCGCGGGGGCGCACGCGCGCGCGCGGATTGCCCTGTACTTAGGAGGCCAATAAAAATATCGAACTACATACATGTTCTCGCAACACGCAACGATTACGACCGTACGCGGGCACTTTGACATTTGCTGAAAGGCCTGTAATTGGATGCCATTTAACGCGTTATTGGTATCGCATAATCGTATCGTATCGTATCGTATCGTATCGTATTGTATCACATAGACAATTTCATTTCTTGTTTTCTATGCGGAATTGTGTTGTACTATCACGTACTAAAATAACATATTAATTATCTTCCCTCCCCCTCCCCCCTCTCTCCTCCTCCCCTTTCTCTTTTAACCTTTAATAACATCGATTCCGCAATTACGATTCAAATGAAAGCTCAATTTGAATGTGCTCCATCGTTCCATCGTTCGATTGTTCTCTTGTTATTTAAAACGTCTATTTATATATAACAATCAGCGCGCGGTCACGTGATCCTGTTGTTAATTGTAAGCGCATACCTAACCCGGTGAATAGTCCGAGCCTATTAATCGATCGGGGTTACAATGACCGAACGGAAGTTCCGTCTGGCCGCAACCCGGCAAACCGGTTTAGGGTTTCGATTGGTACGTGATTAAGCCTAATCGCGAAACTCCAAGCGCAGCTCGGCCGGCTCGTTGCGACTTAAAGCTCCCTTTAATGACGGGAAGAAGAGAAATTACGCGCTCTCCAAACGCGTCGGCATCTGATGCGCCGATGTGGGTTAACGAGCGCGAGGCGCGAGGGAGGGCTATATCGCGCTTTCGGATCTGAAAACTACGCGGGAAGAGCAATTCGAAGGGGGGCTAAAAGTTATGGGCTCCGTGGGATCTCCTTCCTTCGTGGATTTCGCGGGATCAACGACGTGCCCGTGCGCGTCGAACTCGCTCGCTCGGGGAGAGCCTCCCGCGGCGAAGGATCGCGCGGCTCGCCCGAGCAAAAAGTCCTATCCTAACCGCTATCTCTCTCCGGCGTTGATCGTGGCGCCGCGATAGCTGCACCGCCATCCAGTTCGCGGTGACAATTCGCGGCTAAATCCCGAGGATTTTGCTCCAGTATGAAAAAAGGAAGGCGCGCGCGCGCACGAATCGTGAAAACAGTTGTCTCAAATCGCATTTTCACCGCCGCCGTTAACGTAACACGGAATTATCGCTCTTTCGGATATCAAGATCCGAATATAGCTTCCTCGAGGAATTCTCGCGACTGTCTTCGATAATCAAAATAATACAAATAGAAATGAGATGCTTTTTATATCCATATATGAGTTTTTTCACGGATTACTTTTTTTGCCCTTTCCTCTGTTAACCCGGATAGACCCGGTTATAAGAATTTTTATTGCAAATGTGCCAATTTTACTTTAAAATATACGATTTAAAAATATATTATATCGCATCCAAGTGACTCCAGCGTTTTATTTCCGTTCGTGCTTACAACGGTGCCGCCTCGCGCGCCGCAAATCCCCGATCGACCCGTTCAAATCACGTCCCCCCGTAATTTTGCTAATTACTCGGGGGTTATCTCGTTCGCTCTCGCAAGAAAGTGCCGGCGCGGCGCGCGTCATCCGACCGATCGATCAATAACGCAAAACGCATGTCGAAAGCGGGGAGATCCTCGTACCGGACCCCTCTATCGCTCGCACACGGGCGGCAGCCGGGTAGATTCGCGATAACTCCGAACATGCAATTACCGTCGAAGTGGATTTCGACTCATCCCCCCTCCCCATCCCCGTCCCCGCATCCCGCACTCTTCCTACGCTATCCATACGCTCGAGGGTGGAATGTACCGAGCACTTCACTCGTCGGGCTCTTTGGCTCGTAGATTCGAATTCAAATTTGCGAAAGCTTCTCCATCCCTACTTCGTCCGGCGTTCCGCGCCGGCCGACCCCCCGCAATACCAATGATGCCAATCGCATCCGTCCGGTCCGACCGGTCGGAAATAATTGTCGACCTTCCGTTGCCGCTCTCCGCGCCTTTGGCGACGAGGGAGTTTCGCGCGCGTCGCAGATTTTCGACGTCTGCATGTTCAATTAAAGAGCGATGTTAATTAAAATATATCGACACGCAACCGGCGGAACGTGGCGTCGCCGTCGAAGCGATCAATTAATTAAATTTTATCAATGGCGTGTATTTGCGATTATAATGCGGCTCTTGGCTGCACGCGCGCGCGCGCGATCGTATGAGGATCGGGGAAATAATCGTTGATCCGCGCAGCGACGCGTCGAGTACACGCGTAATTATTTT
This sequence comes from Wasmannia auropunctata, assembly GCF_000956235.1. NCBI lineage: Eukaryota > Metazoa > Arthropoda > Insecta > Hymenoptera > Formicidae > Wasmannia > Wasmannia auropunctata. Next base: position 974,037 of record NW_012026987.1, read on the forward strand.
GCCTCGTCCATTTCGTTATTGATGTCATTATTTACAGCTGTGATTTTGATTTTTCTGTTTTCGAATTGGAGCGAAATAACTGTTTGAAGTAGTATTCTGTTTAAAAATGTCATTGCGGCGCACTCCGCGTACACATTCAGCAATTCGGAAAGTTATTGAAATTAAATAGCTATTATTTTGTCATGAATAAACAGAACGTAATGAATTAAATCGTCGTTTTATCGCATAGCGCAAAAAGAATATACATATATATTTAATGAACTAAAAGACACAAAAGACAGATGTTGTAAGAGAGCTGAAAATCGTGACCAAAATATATTCGACATTTTCACGATGAGCCCGTTTTAATTTAAGCCCGGAAAATTCGATACGAGCTCCTAATCGACACCGAGCCGCACTTGCAAGATTCGGGAGCTTTACGGCTGACGAGCTACCGCGCGCTCTCGAGGCTATACCGGCCTAACCTTTAGTACTCTTTCCATAAAGCAAGAATGCTCTTCCATACGGCGGCGTTACGGGGAGAACTTCGAACTGCGACGGGTCAAAGTACGTCGTTTCCGCTCCCTTTCGCACGGCTCCCACGGCTCGCACGAACAGGGGGGGGGGGGCGTTGACGACCGAGGCGGGAGAGGTATGCACTCTCTCGCGGCGCTTACCTGGCCACGTCTGCTCTTAGCCGCATTTGCCTTTAAAACTGTCGAAAATTTACGGTCCCTTTGCCTTGCGCCTTGTGCACCGCTGGCGCATGTTTATTGCGAAACTTGTCCCGGCTTCCAGCAGCCGGGGAGAGAGGGAGGGGAGGCGGCGGGTAATACTCGTTAGGGTGGCGAAAACATTAACGGAATAGAAAGTGAGATACGTTAATGAAGGACACGGAAGGTACTCGTTAAACCGGAATTCCGCCGGTTTATATAGTAGAATTTAAATGCTGGACGCGTGGAAAGGAGGGGGGGCGGGGGAAAGAGGGAGGACGAGGTAAAGGGCACGAGATTAGACGGATTATTTTTGCGGAAAGCGCAGCCGCGCACACGGCGCGACTCTAATTTCGAGGAATTAAAATTTCACTTGTACTCACCTCTGTGTTCCAGCGTGTTTCGTCGTTTCCACTCTATGTCTATTTTACGTAAGCGAAAGTATATATCTCGGAAAAAGTTGAACACGTTCGATTTTTTTTCATACCAACATTAACCTTGTTTGCTATATAATTTTCCCGTGGATTTGTTCGCGTCGAGGAACCGCGAAGTAAATGAGATTAGCCAAATTACAAAAACGCTGGTGTCCAAAAGTTTTCGCACCTCGAACTGGCTCGTAAATTCACCCGGAAATCGCCGAGCGAAGCGATCGCAGCTCCTCGCTTCTCCTCGCGGTTCTGCAACTGTTTACGTTCTCCAGCGTTCCACGACGAGATTATCCGCGACGGAAGGCCCGGAGCAGTGGCGCGATACGACAAACAATTTTCTTCGCCAGCCCTCTCTCGCAATCCCGTTCGCCCCCGTGATTTTTCCCGTTTTGAATCGCGGATGGCGACGGCGCGTCCCGCGATCCCGCATTCAGAGCGCACCCGGCGAGACGGTTACTCGGAATCGTACTTGTTGAGTCGCTTAATGGGTCCGCGGAAGGCACGGGAAAGTTACCCTCCTCCCCCCCCCCCTTCTCGAGCAATTTTTCACTCGGCTAAGTCCCCGAAACTCCATTCGATTCCAGATTGCTCGACTTGTTCGAAGTTCTAGCCGCGGTAGAGGCGGCCGGGCTGGCTGTGGCGCGCCTTAAGAATCCGACCCGACATCCCCCTATACGACAGCCGTTCCCGCGCCTTCACTCTCCTTCGCCGGCGTATGAATATACACGTAAGGCGCTAAAATGCGACATTGCGCGGCGCGAGTATGCGCCAGGCTCCTTGATGAAAACTTTCATCGCAGCTCGTTCCCGACGATTCTTACAAACTTGTTCTCTCCTCGGAAGAGATCCGACAACCCTGTGTCGACGAACTTTGGCCCTCACGAGGTGAGGATGAGGAAGAGAAGGAAGGGATTACGCCGTGCAGCGATTATGCCGCGTTCTTTTCGCTCACTTCGGGTCACACTTCGGGTTAAATTATTTACGATGCTTTATTGAGATTCATTCTGTGCGACATAATCGGGAATGCGAATAGCACGAGTCCGAGAGCGTCGACACGGGGAGGAATTGTATATATATATATATTAAGTAGCAGCGCGTTGGATGCAGTTACAACGCAAAATGCGTAACGATAAATAGGTAATCAAATTCGAGACATGTGATGTGTATAGCTATTTCAATTATAGCGTTTGATGCGAGCTGCCAATAAACCGTAATATCATGGCCGTATCAAATCAAAGCCAAATCGAATTATGCGCGTTGAAGACGCTAATTTGATACTATCGATGGTACGTCAAATGCGCCATCCGGCATTCGCTTCCGGTAGCCCGAAGTTGGGTATTACGGATACTACGCCCGAAACTTGTCGTAAGGATCATATCAGATCCGATTTGTCTGCATTTAAGTTTCAAATCCCATTGCGGTAATTGACGTGGAAAACTCGCGTTCCGCAGAGCGGCTGCACGATGAAATATTTATCCGAGCGGGGCGGGCCAACAAGCTGAAAACGGGTGTTTCGCAAAGCCCCCGTGCCCGTATGTAGCAACGAACGCGTAATTGCGTGCACCGACCCTCGTAATTAAGCTCACCGAAGTACTCTTGATTATCACGAGGATTAGTCTGATGAGTCTGACCGTTTCATTTCGCGATCCAAGTCAAACGCGGGCCACATTGACATCAGGCTGATGTTGGCTCCTTGGATCAGGGCGGGTTGCGGGTTAATCCGGGCGTATTGTGGGCACGGCGCGTACCTTGCCTGCTAATTGATCGCAAAGATTTGTAGAAACGGTATTAATGCACCGAATAATCGATCGCCTCGGTGCATACGCAGTTCGGAATCGGATTATTATTAAACGGCATTACCGAAGTGGATTACTAGAAGTATCATTTTCCCGAGAGTTGTTTGTATTAATCGAGGTAGAAACGTAAGAGCGAACGGGAGCGAGATAACGCTTACGAGGAAACGTAGCGCGTATAAATTAATTGCATTTATTGATTACACAGCGGATGATGGACTCCATAATAATACATTGGGATTGTATAATTTTATATCTTGGTTACGTCATTGTTTTCAAAATGGCCATCCATTAAATTTATGAGAGTATAATTAATTGTGATTAACTCTCGTGTATAATCTCTCCTGCGCAATGTATTTAACAGTGAAAGGACGATGTAGATTGCTTTGACCGACATGATCTCGCAGTCCCTCTCTATCGCTTTTACTATCTCGTTTCACCTTCTTATAATACTATATAATTACACACGTGCGATAAAGATAATTTTTTTTTTTTTTATGGAAAGCTCTCAGTGACATGACAAGATTCTGTCGCGCAGCGAACGACATTTAGTTTGAGATATAATTAATTAGATAGACACTAACACAAGTGACGTATGTATAATATTATAAAGATTTCAGAGTGCTTTTCGGCGTAACCACAGGTTTCGCCTTCGCTCGGAATGTCGAAATTAGTACATTAGTCATAAATCACCGTTAATTTTGGAAGAAAACGATCGCGGTTCTTACCGCGTTTCTCGATCACGTCGGCAATATTCCCCGTTTATCGCGCGAATTAGCCGGATGAAACTGACCGTTTCGAAGCTCGCGTCGAACGCAGTCACGTAGATCGTCGGCGCCTTCCGTATATATCCGGCCGCAAAAAGCCCGGGGGTGGATGTCTGGGTGCTAGCTGATACCAGCTAGCAGGGAGCATGTTGAAAGCATTAGGAAGTTTCTTGCGGCCCTCCCCGGTAGAAATTAGAGGCAATCATTCTCGGCTTAACCGATGCACGGTTCGAACGGTTTTGCTTTGCAGCCCGCCCCTTCCCACCCTCTCGAAGGAGGACGGGGATCGTCCTTCTAATAACGGACAAGACCCCTTGCACCGCCGGTTGCGAGACACTGCGATTGTTTTGCGAATGCCGCGCGATAACATTCCGTGAAATATAAGGCATTACCATCGATTTTCCCGAAATCACACCTATATATTATTCGTGAAATATATCTGTGCATATAATTATTGTTTATTAAAAAGATATCTCGACAATTTTACGGATTACGTTAACATTTTTATAATAACCTCAGTATTGTTAAATGTAAGAATATATATTTTTTGAATACACTTTTAGCAGAACTGCGACTATAATGAACTAAGCATAAATAGGAGATAAAGTGGGATTCTGACTAGTTGAGCAACTTAAGCGATTTGCTGCGGATACAAATGCATGCACATGGAATTACTAGTTGAAAAGAGGTCCTTCGATTGTGAAACTGCTATTCTTTAGCGAATTTATTCTTTCTTTATGCGCTCTTGTAATGTATTCGGAAACGTTCTATTTGAATATCTTCTGCTAGTTACGTATGCCAAGTTCATCCAACTAAAGACCCCGATTTCTCCTTAATTGAATACAATTCCACTCACAGAAATCTGTGCACGCCTTCTCTAAACTTCTTCCGCATTAAATTACGTTCGCTTCAAGTCGTCGAAATAATTCTACTTTGAGACGTTTAAATTATATATGTTCTCATGTTCGCAATTATTTTTTGCGCAACTCTTATATATCAAATTAATGTATACCTACATATTTTAATAATGTGAATTGGAAATGACAATTGGGATGCCAATTTATTTTAAATAATTTTAAATAATTTTAAATATATTTTCAAATTAAATATACTTTTTAAATAATTTTAAATTATGTAAAATATATTTTAATTTATTTATTTTAAACACTTTTAATAAAATGTTTTAATGATCTTTTTATGATATATCTTATGACGAATACTAGGAAATTAATACAATTAGGGATTAAGAATTCATGGCGAAAAAATCGAATTTTCCGAATATCCACCACAGATTTCTGTAGAATATACAAATTTGGATATTCACTATGTAAACTTCGCGATAAACTTCGTAATTTTCCTCATGTGTATCAAATTACTGAGTTATATTTACGAAGTTAACAATAAAATATAACTCTTTCGCTTTATTAGAGTTTCGTTATCAGTTTTTTTTTACATTGGTATGCTTGAAATATACATTTCGAAGAGGATTTTTTGAATCAGACATTTTCGGCCGAGGGTAACGCTGAATAATGATTCGCGTTACAGCTCTCGAAGCGTCCAGCTTGCCTCACGGCGACGCGATGTCGTAACACCGCGGTGAAGTAACGCGAGAACGACCAGAACGGACGAGCCGGAAATAAATGCCCGGCGCGGTGCACCTCGTCACTGAGGCAGATTACTAAGTAAGACCCGTCGGATGTGGAGTGCGCTGGATGTGTGCGGCCATGCTCCGGGAAACGTGGAAAGCGTGAAAGATCGCTTCCCCGCGCGAAAGTACTTTCCATTTAATCACGCGGCGGACTATCCGGTAGGTGGGTATAGGTATAAGGTAGGTGGGTAGGTACATCTGGCGCACGGAGGCGCGGCGTTAATTGAATTAGAGAATGGAATTAAGTTAACAATTTCGCGTCCGAATGGCCCGACTTCTACGACCGCGGCGATTATCTGTAACCGACTCTACTCGCCGTCGCCCGTGGTAGCCCCTGTACTCGTACTGCTCGCCGGTCCGTACATTCGCGTATCCCCCTCCCAGACCGAGGGTGTGGGCCGATATTAAATAATCCGTCAGCGCGTATTTTTAACGCGCCGGTGCCAAGAATAGCGACACGTCGAAGACGTACATACCACTGTGCAGAGTAACGAGCACTTACGCTGATGAAATTACATTTGGAATTCCGCGCGCTGAAACTTCCTCTTCTCCGCGCAGCGCAATTGTACGCGGCGGAAAACGCGTAGGGAAACGCGTGTGTAATTTACTCTTGTACGCCGAATCACCTGCGCTTTCCCATCTCACCTCCGTCTCGTCCGATGACTTTATTCGCCTTTAATTACATCATCCGACGTAAAATATTCTCGAATCGGATTAAGCCGGCGTGTCAAGGCCCTCCCCCCTCCCCGCGATACTTCACGCTTCGCCACGCTTAATGAGCTCCTATCGCTCGACGATCTGAAAGATATGAGTTCCTATCGCGGCGGGAAAACGAATGTGTGCGGCCACGTGGAGCTTTTTACGTGACTCAATTAGAGCAGCATGAATAAATGATCGCGCACGCGCGGGCAAATGCGATCGCGCGATCGCGTTGTAGCCGCTGCCGATTAATAGATAATTTTCGATATCGGATATACGTCGTAAATTCTTGCATGTTAAACGCCGCGTATTATCTCGTCATAAAATTACATCTGTGCCACACACACACACACACACACACAGGAGGACAGACGGCATGATGACGACAAAAGCTCATTATGTTTCACTCCGGCAATTGCGGTTTGCCATAATGGAAAATTGCAGGCACACATCTCATATAAATGTATCACATCTGTTTTATTATCGCGGTGCACTTGTCAGTCCCGCCGAGATTGTACACACATTGAGAATTAAGGACAGATGCTTTCTCGAGCGTATTTCTTTTGTTTCCGTCGTTGGATGAAAACGTTAAAAAACGAGTTCTGCGAACTTTGTAAACTTTCTTTCAATATATCTATATGTACATGACATGTAAAGATAAAATCAAGTACGAGTATAACATCGTCTGTTTTTGACATTCGTTTTATTGCCTACTTTAAATTATGAACTCTCTAGCTCTCTTTTATAATAAAAATAATAAGTTTTAAGTATACATGAAATTAATATTGGATAAACAACAGGCAAATCGCACATTGCATTTTCATGATAATTAGGCGCCTTAAGAGAATGTTACTTTGTTACGATATGCATTACCCCGATGCAAGATTGATTTATTCCAAAGGACTGGACGGGCAGTCCCGTTGAATGTCGGAAATAATTTATTGAAATGTCCGTCAAGTTGATTCGATACGCGTATGTATGAAAATCGAGCGGGCGCAGCGCGATGTCACAGCGCGGTTTCGCGGATATCAACGTGCGGATAAAATGCATATGTTAGTGGACGCGTCGAACGCATAGTCGGCGCGCGCGTAACGCACGCGGAGGGGAGGGGATCGTTGACGTTACGTCTATGCGGGACGAATCGTGACGTTATCTCCGACGATGGAATTAATTATTGGAAAGCGCGCCGGGGACGGTCAATTATTCGCGGTTTTAATTAGCTCCCCTCCCGAAACGTTTCTACCACGCCCCACGGAGTGTTGGTGCCCGTTGCCAAATACAATCTGACGCCGTCGGCGCGTGTAACACCCCGCTCGTTTGTCGTATACGGTATCCTATCGCCCCGCGCGTCCCGCATTGCTCTCCGTTTATCGCAGCGGCGTGTTGTGTACACTCTCGTTCACGCGACAAGAGAGAGAGAGACACGTCGTCTCAAAACTGAAGTTATAATCTGTCGCGACTGGGAGGGTAGGATTTAAAAGCGCGCGCTCGCGTCCGAATTAATCGACGCGTCGGAAACAGCGCGTTATTTTCGGCAGGAAGCGTACGACCGCGCTCGAAAACGAGATATTCTGTCAAAGGGTAGGCAACATTGGGCAGCAAGTTGCGCTGACGCGAATCGACTGTTATCGCGTGACCGTAATGGCGGAACAAAACTTTTTAACGGTTCGACCGCTCTCACTGAATCCGGACGATCGTTGAATTCGCGTGGAATCCATATTTGACATGTTTTACTGGCAAAAAGCGGAAATATCAGCGGATTCCACGCGCCCACGAGTGAGAAGAAAAGCGAGGCAATGTTCAGCGATTCGATTGGTTATTCCAACTCGCGACATTGTGCGCAAAAAAAAATATATATATACATATATATATCGCGCTTTCTTTTGTTCCTCAGATGAATCGCGCGCAAAAAGATTTCCTCCAAAAATAAAGTGCACCCGAAAATAATCAGCGCTCGCCGCTTAACCCCCCCGGCTGGCATAAACGCCGATTTTTCTACGCGGATTTTCGCGCCAAGGACTATATGATCGCGCGTAACGAGATGCGATTACGACGGAAAGAAAAGAAATGAAACACGAAACCGACGCGCAGATCGTATTTGAAGCAAGCGGAGTCTCTCTTATTGCGACTACCGTGCTGCAGCGGTGCGCATATGGAAAATAAAATTGCGCCCGGCATCTTTGAATGCGGGCCGAGACGACCGTGTTTTGCCGAAGAAAAATAGAGTAATAAAGGCAAGCCGGCGAGAAACAAACAGGCGGTCTCGTGGAATCGCCGATAACCCGTGTTGCGCCACTTGCAATCCAAACGGTTAGGCGGCGAGCTCGTGGGTTCATTTGTCGAAACTTATTTTCTCTTAATCGCTCGGAACGCGTAACTTTTCCCTGAGCCGAAGAATTCTTCGAAGAATCCTCCAAAGTATTTACAAGCTAACGCAGAGAGCAACGAAAGAGATCTATCGTGATACGTTACAGAAAAAAAAGATCGTTTAATTAGGGAAGGGTATTATTTTGCGGAATATTTTTGTGATAAAAAGATAATTTAATTTTCAAAATAGATATAAAGGATATTATGTTTTTATGCTAAAATTCAAATTGAATTAATTATTATACGTAATTGTTAACAAAAGCGATAAATGTATTTGATACTACAGAAATTTTAATAGCGCAGAAATATATTTAATACTTTAACATTCGATATCAGATGTGTTTTTCACGTATTATTATTTAAAATATATAGCATGAATATATGTACATGCATTTTTTTTATATAATAGAAATTTTAATAATATAGCGGACTTTCTCGAATTGCGTTTTCTCGTACCTATCTCATTAATTGTTTTAGCAACTTGAGCGACGGCAGGACTAAAATTCATTGTAACCGGATCTCCGATGTTTGTAGCGCACAGTCTGTGCCAGAACAGTCACAATAGGTGACATTATCAAGCACGGGATTTGTAGGTGGGAGCGCTCGGGCCTGGGAGTTTGGCCGCCTATCTACCTCGCTTCAGGTCGGATATTTGCTAGTTAAGTGACGGTATTGACGCGTGCGACAAGCAAATACCAATATGCCGCCGTCGGGCATCGTACATATCTACCAACTAGACGACGATCAAACAATTACATTCGTTCCGAGCTTCCGAAAGCCGTATTGTCAGGAAAATTTGGTGACTGCGCCGTTCCGTGTGCACACATTTTTGATTCTGCTGCACACATATTTTACTTTATCCCGCGACTGCAGAGATGAACGAAAAAAAAAGAGAGTGAACAACGAACGGCGGACGGCACTTTGCGAAAAATCCTCTCGCTCGCCGCACAACAGCATTTTTTCGCGTCGCATGCAGCGGACCTTTAAAAAGGAGAGACTGACGGATATAGGTTTTTTTTTTATAAGACACCCCTACACAAAGATAGTCGCCGGATTGCGAGGAGAAACAAAAGTTGGCGGAAGGGATTGTTAATAAGCGAGCGATAAAGCGCTTCTCGAAAATCGAGGCGTGCTCCACTGGCCCTCCCTCGCGCGTAAAAACTTTCCGAACGACGTCGGTTACAGGACTTTATGAATCTCGTAAGAAAGTTCGTTAAGCCACTTTCGAGGCACGTAATCCGATCTGACGAAAATATACCTCGGGAGTAATATTAATAAATAATAGGTTATTCGTTTGGTGCATTTATTATCATATATAGGTCCTAAATTAAATCATATACCGAATCTCGCACTAAAATCGCAATTAAGAAATCGCGTCAAATTTGAACTTTGGCGTTAGTAATCAATTAATCAATCCACACGCGCACGGGTCTTTTTAAATTGGTAAAACGTGAAACCGCGCTCGTAGCACCGATAAATAAACATGCTGAAATGGAAAAAGTGAAAATAATTTATCGATCGAATGTTTGTTGGATGCATAAGGGAATAATTAATTTCTCCGGTCGGAATATCGAGGCGAACGCCCTGCGCGTTCGCCTGCGTAACTGCAATCCGCGGGGTTTTCCCCGGCTTATCCGTCATCCGGCCGCGCGCGTCGAAGTATAATCGACCGCAAGATCATGGCATTATTTCTAAAGTTGTCGTAAACTCGATCCCTCTATTCGCCGCGGATCCGGAATTCTCTTTTCTTACGCGAATTACTTCGGGCGGAGTTTACAAACATTATTTAAAGTTTTCGAAGAACGTTCGCGAGAGAAGTCTACCGTGCCCCTCCCACCCTCTCCTCGCCCATCTTCCTTCCCCCTTCATCTCACCCCTTTCATCGCGCTTGCGATGGCCCTCCGCTATGCCCTAACGATCTCTCTCAAGCGGTTCGCCGACGTCAATTCTTTATCCGGAATTAATTCAATCTCGCTGTAACGCTCGCGATTTATCTCGTAATCCGTACCGAGAAGCGTGTGCCGGTAGGGAATATTTTGCAAAGCAAGCCCATCAGATCTCCCTCCAATTTACTATCGAAAGGAAACCGCGGTTACACGCGTGCTGCGTTAATTGCGATCAACTTCCGGGAGTCGTTCGTGCGCGACGTTCATATCGACAAATCGTTGCTACATATATTCGGAGAATTTGCACCGAAACGAAACGTTTCAATTCACTTGAAGTCGCCTCTTTCCGTGTCCACATCTTTTTCCCGACGTGATAAACTGGCGAACTTCTCGACTGACTCCTTCCTCAGCGAGCCGACAACGAGGCGGCGCCGCTCATTTGCCGCCAATTCTGTATTGCCGTCTTCCACCTCCGAGATAGCGAGGATAATAAAGGAAACGGCCGGAACGAAGAAACTGTCTCCAACGGCTTTCATTAACGCCCCGTCGATTAGATTTGCAACGAAAGTACGTTAATTAAAGATATCTTAAATACGAGAGTTCGCCGCGCCCCGGGATTCTCCCTCGTTCGGGATTCCGGCCTGAAACTCGACTCGGCAGTTGGAAAATCTGTTAAATGATCGCGCCCTTTGCGCTGCAGTCTCAAGCTATCGGACTTTTTAATGAGCGCGATAGATTTTTATTCTTCGCTTTTTTCTCGCGCGCGTTAACTTATGCATACATATATTATCAACTTGAAAAATTGTTACTGGATTGTTAAAAAAAAAAAAATTTCCCTGTATTGTCGCGCGCACGTCCCTAGTGTGTTACGTACCAGAGAAAATTCGCTCTATCGGGTTGATTAAAAGGATAATTGCATCTCGATGTACCCTAAGGAATAATCCGGAATCACTCGGCGCTCAAGTTATAATCCAACTGGCCATGGATCCACCATGAAGATCGGGGCGCGGGCCCATCTCGCAAAGGTTTCGCGCGAATTATACGAGGCCGGGGACGTGGGAGGAGCCGCTTTGATCCTCGGTCAAAGGCCAACGTCTCCGAAGGGAGCGCAATGTTACGTGGGTCCCTTGGCCCATTGTGGCTCCCATTGTTGCGCAAACTGCATTACAACCGGAAGTGGCCGCGACCTCCCTTCCGTGGCTCGTAACTCAGTGTCTCGCGGGCTGGTGCCGGGCACTGCACAATACAACAGCAACGGCACCACCAGCAACACCGACGTCAGACGTCGCCGGCGCGTTCTACGGCCGCCGCCGTCGCCGCCGCGCCGTAACGTTCATCGCATTACGGGACGTTATACGTCGCATCAATGCCGAGGAGCCGTACGTCCCCGCGACCCGTGTTACGTGTCGCCTGTTCGAAGCGTGTGTGGCCTTTCCGCACACACGTACGTGTCGGCGAGAGGAAATTAATCGCGCGCGCGCGCGTCCGCGACAGAAAACGCGCGCGGGAGTTACCCGGCGTCGCCATGCGAAATACAACGCGCGTTCTGGTTCGCGATATCTGGTCTTCGTTATCATATGACAGCGAACGCAATAAAGCGCGACCTTATAATCCCCCGCGCCCGCTTTGCCCGCCGTTCTGTTCCGTCGGGTGCCGTTTCATCGATTGACCCATTTCGTATTTTTTTTTTTCTCCAAACGAGATAACTTGTAGACGTTGAATTTTTAAATTTCATCAGCCGGTCAATCCTTCATTTTTAAATAGATCCTTGCTTGACATAAAAAGCAAATACGTTTGAATAAAACATGTTAAAATATGCAGGCGTTCGTTTGAATTTGGACCAAATATCGAGAGAATGTAGAACGGACACGCGTATACAACACGTGTGCGCGCACACCTCTCCAACCAGGTAGCAGGGTCAAAAATATTACGCGATTTTCACGTTGTGATACATAAATCATCGGTATCGATGAAGAACTGAATAGCGTCGATATAATGTACGGGGATATGAAATATTTGTAGTAGCTGGGTTACGATGGTTTATCGCATGCTACTGTAGTTCGGAAAATGGGGGATTTGCATTTTACCAGACTGCGAATATCGCAATGAACAAGAGAAACTAAGCTGAGATTTTAAATTTAAATTATTCTCGTGTGGGCAAATAATTCAAAAGCTTCTGTGCTAAGATTGCCGGCGTATCAAGATTAATGTAATCCGATATAAAATCTGTTTAAAGATACAGCGCATCTGACGATGATATATTAACGTAAGTGTTTTGTAATCTGGTAATTATCCGTTTATTGGATTTTCAATAAGTTTGAGTACGTTACGTATCTTCATTATAAAGGTGAGAGATTTTAACACAGAGCGCTTGTTTTCACTATTTTACGCATCCCACTTTGCCTCTTTGTAACAGAAAATATAATACTTCAATTATTATACGAAAAATCCGCGCGGTAATGTTATATTAAATCAGACTGCAATCGAGACGCTGCTCTACGCGAATCTGAAATATTTTAATTAATCCGGATGAGTCGAAGATAAAATTCTTAGCGCATTCTTCTGCCATTTAAAGAGTTAAGTGAGACGAGATACCTTCAGATATCTCTCGCGCGCATTAAAGAGCTAAATAAGTAAAATAGTTACATAATTCGCTCGTCGAAAGTCGAAGCTTTGTTTTCCCTCTCTTCATCGGTGCGAGAATTTTTGAGATGCTTCAGCTTTCAGCCATTTTTACGAGTCATTTCGTTCGAAATCTTCCGCTGCTCCGCTTGCTGAGACCAAATAAAGTTCCACACGTGTAAGTTTTTTTTCCTACTCTAAAACTCCTTTGCATCCCGACGCTGCATATATCCGACACCCTCTGCAGCGGCAGTTATCACCCACGAAAGAAGCCTGAGGGGAACCAGTCCTCGGGCAACAATGGGGATCTCGTTGGGTAAGGATCTATTAATAATTCCAAAGCGACGTCGTTACGCTGTAAGCGCACCACTGCAATTCAAGAGAAAAGGAGAGATAGCAGGAGGGAGACAGGGACAGACAAGACAGGGAGAGAGAGTAGGCGAGGGGATGGAAGGGCGGAAGTGGGGTAGCTAAGCGATTCGTTCTACTCTCCGGAGGCCGACCTCTCAATTAGCCTGCTTTCCTGCAAACTACGACTCCCCTGCGATATAGCGATGCGCCGACGGGCAGGCCGCCCCTGAAACGCCTGGCAGCGTGTTTTCAGGATATCCTGATTCTCTTGATTCAACTAGTAAATCGGCACGAGAGAGAAGCCCGAAGCGCGCGTCCATAATCCGGACCGCTGCGGAAATCCGCGATTGCGGATTACAGAATAAACTGGGGTTTTTGGCGAATTTGCTAATAGCGCGCGTTCGCGTGTAACTTCCCCGGGACGGGGGGCTAGGGGGAGGAATCGTCGGATATAATATTAAGTCATAAAGCTCCGCTTATACGGAAGTGAGTCATTTAACATTTGATATAATCCTTTTTAATCATTTTTATGGTACCTATACAAAGAACAACTTACAAGGGAATCCAACCAACTGACATTTTCCAATTTTAATGAGCTTTGAATATGTTAAAATATAGATAAAAATAAGGTTTACATTTTTTTAATGCTTAGTCGCACAAGGAGGTGATATCCTTGAAAAAATGATTTTTTTCTTTCTCAGTAAATATCATCTAAAGTATTTAAACCGTCAAAGATATGAAAAAAATGTTTTAAATAAAAATTTTACGGTTTCTAGTGCACAATGGTGCATTTTAATTTAAAAGAAATATTGTTGAATATTTTTTTCTAAAAATATAACTTTTAAATTAAAATGCATCATTGCAAAGTGCACTAGAAACCGTAAAACTATTGTTTAAAACATTTTTTCATATCTTTGACGGTTTAGATAATATTTACTGAGAAAGAAAATAATCGATTTTTTCAAGGATGGATATCACCCTCTTAATGTGCGACTCAGCATTTATAAAAGAAAACGTAAACTTTATTTTTGTCTATATTTTAACATATCCAACGCTCATTAAAATCAGAGTGAGTTAGTTGGCTGTATTCCTTTGTTAGAAAAAAGTTTTACAAAATATCGCAAGTTTTGACTTTTAAAAATTTTAAATCGTGTTTTTATACAGTGTAAAAAAAATGTATATAAAAATGTTTCTCGTTTTGTTTCTTAGCCGCATGCACAAATGCATCTGCGAGAATAAAACAACACGTATATAGCGAGACCCGTACGTAACGAAACAAATGGTGGGGAACCGCCGCGCATGAGGAATATAACACGCTCGTAATCCAAATTGCCCCATACGATTCCACACGCTCGGTCGCCATCGTTTCCGCGCGCGCACGCGCTCGTAGACGGTCCACGAGATCTCGCAGGGCCAAAAGCGGAAAACGTGTTACCGTACCTCATCGCAACTAACCATCCGATCCGGCGGCTAAGCCCGTATCATCCACCTGGATTCTCGCCGACGTGTGGCTCTCTATTATTTTTCATCCCGCAAAATCGAAGCTTTTCGAGCGGTCCCAGACACGAACGGGAGGAGGGGGGGGGGGATGGGGCAGGGACAGGGACCGGTTAATCCACTCTTTCGTCGAATTTTATGAGAGCCGCCGTCGTAGCCCGGAGGCTGCGCCCCGCCGAAACTGGGGTCGCTCGTAAACGTCCTAATTAATTTTACGCGGTTCGGCTTTAACGGAGCTTTAACGCTGTGACTCGATGGCTGCGATGGAGGAGTGGTGGAGCGGGGAGGGAGAGGGAGGCGGGGGAGGGTGAGTTTCGGTCCGGGGCCAGCTTTTCCACGATATACCCCGGCCGCCCTACCCTATCCTACTTCTCCGCTCTATACCCTCGAAGGATCCAACCCGAAGAACCGTACTAAGTTTAATCCCTGCGGTATGGAGCCGACGAGAACTTTCACGAGGCGGCTTCGCGCAAGCGAGTTCAGCCAAGACAAAGCGCGGCCCGGTCTAATGAATTCCCTTTCGCTCTCCGCAGCCGGCGTTTTGTCGAGCGGAGGAAATTATTTGCCAACAGGTCGGTCGGCGCCAGCTGACAAGAAAAATCGCGGACACTTGCTCGATACGTTGCAACACGGGATTAAATTCCCGTGGGGTATAAAGTATCTTGCCATGGGGAATTGCGTTTCTGTAGGGAAAATTGTTAGACAACGATGTAACGCGGAATGTAACGCGATTTGTTTTTTTTTACGAGTTCCCGACGACACGTACATATAAGGGCTGTGGAAATTGTTAGTATTTTATCTTACATACGTATAATATTTTAAATTTAAAATAACATGAGAGATACGAGTATATATACATATATAGAGAGAGATCATATTTTCATGGAATTTGCGTTGGATGTATCATTATACGCGCTTTTATAGCAAACAGAAACATCGAATGACGATGTACATACGACGGGGTAGATGTGGACGGGAGATTTAAACACGCCGTACGCCAACGCCGCGCGCCCGTATATACACATATATATACGGTCTTTTCAGTTATCAATTCTGCGTCAACTTACGTCCATATTAAATCGAAACTGTATTTTCAAAGATATTCGGAGGAGAATGTGCAAGCTCAAGGAAGAGGCCGCGTAAAACTGCGTACCGCATGCACAATATGCTTCTCATACATATCAATTCGGACGAAAATTCTATATTGAGAAACCCGTTGTTGTTGCGACGGAACCTGTGGAATCGTTTCCCATGGCGCTTCGCGGTCGCGCACACACCGGTGAAGCGTCAGATGTAGAACGCACGGAACAGGGGAGGTCACCGAACCTCGCCCGCGATCGCAGGAAAATTCCTTTTAAAGCGATCTTCTCCATTTCGAATGCTCGGAGGAATAAAAGCAAGGCGACCCCCTCCCTTCTTCCCACCCCCCGCCCCTCCTCGCGAAACGGAAGCTCGCGACCGTCCGCGCCGTCGTCGCGTCGCGCCGTGCCGCGTCGTGCCGCGCAGGCAAGTCTTCGTCTCGCGAAAATTCAAAGGTATAAAGTGACGACGATGCGTCTCGCGTCGACCCTTGTAAAGACGTTGAATTTTATGAAACGTCGCGGGGATTCAGTGGAAAATATGTAAATACGCAATAAAGCGTAAGCCCGGCCGCCGTCGGTCCGATGTCGCTACCACTTTCGCCGCAGTCCGCGCCGACACCCAGCCCGTTTTCCCTAACTCCCTCCCCCCTCCCTACGGTTGCGTCGCTTCCGCTTACAGTCGCGTGGCGAGACGTGAAATCCGGCGAACGCGGACCGCGTGCTACGCCCGGTTTCACCGATTCCACACCACGAATTTTATAGACCGCCCGGACTTTTTCGTGCTCGGCGCTGTTCTTCACCGACGTTCACCGCGAAATTGGCCGCGCGTCGTGTCCAACAAAAGCGACGCGTTTGTCCTTGAAAAAGTTCACCACGCGAAATTGCAGGAAATTTTTTCCGCGACAGCCGTCATAGAATGAATAAAGAATTAATATCAGGAAGTAATTAATGGCGACGTGTCAGCTTAACTATATTAATAATTATAAATCTTAATTTCTTCTACTTTCAAAGTACGGATTTGTGCGGAGCGGCGCGACGTCGCCGGATCGAGCTAGTTGCTGCGAGTTGAAGAAGCCTCGAAATCGGTTCGGTAATTTCTTGCGTTTTATGAACGATGAGCTTTTACCACCGGTATATTGCGAACGACTCTTCGCCATTAAAACTTCGCGCGGAGAGAACGTTCCTCGCAAACAATAGATCCTCCGTGCCGGCGCCGTGATTCACAGAGAGCAAAAACTCGCGGAACTGCATTTCCTCTATTTTCCACCTCGGTGGGGCCACCGCGGAAAATTAAGGAACTGATTAACGCGGCTGCTAATTTGTCCTAGCTGGCGCTGCCTTTAACTTAATACGACACGAAGTAGACGTGAAGAAGAGATGGGCAGGATAGGGCGGAAGGGAGGGAGGAAGGGGAGGAGGGGACAATGAGCGTAGACAATGGTGAGGCTGATACGCTTAGTGGAAGCAAACGGGTTTGCCAAGTTGAGGAGACCAGGCCCGAGAGGAGTGTTCCGAGGGTAGTAGGAGGGTGCTCAGGACACTTAACTACCCCTAAATAACGGACGTACCGCCGTGTTTCGGCGGCCCGGCTATCCCCGAATCAGTCCGACCGTGCCAACTGCGCCCGGTAAGGCGACGAAATTGTTTCTCTTACAGGCTAATTCTGCGGCAGCTACATTTCGCAAGTATCTCGAATCGAACGTTAAATCACAGCGGTCGGTTCATTTTAGCCCGTAAATCCGCGCGACGCGCGCGATGAAAAACGAGTAAGAGACTCGGATAACGTTACTCGGGTTTAAAACTTGACGTAGACATTGTGTAACGTAAATGTGCACATAGCGTGCGTATATACATACAGGTATACACCCTGAACGCGAAATGTACATTCCCGACATTCGTCCCATTCGAAGATCCGCGACCTTCGAGACGACCGTGCGTGCCTAAGTTGCATGCGATATAGCGACGTCGTCCATTAACGTGTATCCGGACCCTGGGCGATTACGGTGTAATGGCGACGTCGATACAGCGACATGATCAATCTATGTCGCGCCCGGAGATTTATGAAAATACTTGCTTTCACTGTCATGTCGTGGCTTCGGCGAAGAACGCCGGGGGGTATAAGTTCAGAAAAGTTCACGCGAAAATCCCCCCGAGGAGAACACAACGGACTCGACGTCCACCTACGGAAGCTTGCCTCATACTCATACACACACACACACACACACACACACACACACACACACACACACACAGACATACACTCTCTCTCTCTCTCTCCCTCCCCCTCCCTTTTTTCTTCTTTTCGGGCGAAAAGTTCGGTTCAATCTTCCCTGCACCACATGCTGCGCGATATTAACGGATGGAAAAAGAAAACGTGGGGCGACACTCTCAAAATGTTCCCCAGGACGGGGTCGCATTAAGATCACGAGTTTGATCTCTCGCTCCTCGTTAGCAATTAATGCCTCCCGCGGCGAAGTTTTTGTCGGGAAGTTTTCATTATTCACGCGGTTCTCCTCCGGCAGATGTAATGGCCCGGTATTATTAATAGAATTATGTAACTCTTCTCGACGCGTGCGCTCGCGCACCCTCCGACGCTGTGTAATTACGCTGCGCGAAGCTGCCGAGCGGGCGATGTTAATTATTAATGAAGACATCATTCTGAAACGCGCGAGTGACAACGTCACTACGATGTAACCGAACATCTGTCGTCGTTATCGCGGCGGGTATATAATTGAACTGTGTTAAAAACGTGTCGCGCGAGCGACACACGTCCGTTACGCTTTCCCGAACGCGGCGTATCCGTTTCCCGTATTTCCCCGCAGATATTGACTAAACTTTTTCGAGTCCTATACTCCACCCTCTCGCGCCGGGAGTTGAAACTTCATCCTCTTCATGACATCCTCTTTTTCCATTAGGCATCGCTCGACTGCCGTATTTTTGCACGCCGGCGCTTCGTACACGGGCGTACGGACTCTTCAGGACCCTTTCTCTTTACTTTATTTTAAAAGTAACGTCCACGTTACGTCGCGAGTTTCTGAACTCGCGGTATTATTCCCGCTACGTTTCCCTCATCGACTGTATGTGTGTGCAGGAATACGGCACGATCGCGTTAACGAAAAACGATCGTCGCCAATCGGGACAAAGTGAAATTTTCCTCCGAACGCGAATCGATCGAAAAACTTGCCCAATCAACGTTACGACGCGCCGGACGGTTTCGCGAACCGACAAAATCGAAATTGCTCCTCCTTCTCCTCTCCTCAATTTGTCGCTAATTTTTAGAATTAGATTAGGGATCAGCGGTTTCGACGTAACGATTTACGCGAAACGATTTCACGTCGATTTCGAGAATCGCGTACCGTTTTCGCACGGCTTTGAGCGAGATGCGGAGGGGAGCGCGGCGAATGCGGATTTGGATCGATAATGAATTCATTAAATGCGTTTCGAATGCTACACGACCATCGCTCCCGCCATTAGCGCGCCGCTGGACATTTCGACCAGCGCCTCGGGTCTTTGAGGGTTAATTGCGGACGTGTTGCGGAATTTCATTAATCGGGACGGCTTTCAAGGCTTTCTCTGGTATTTAAAGTACACGCGTCGGCCAGCGAACGATTCATGGCACATCGACAGTCGCTTTCGTACTCGCCGGCGTAGAAATTGAACGTAAATGTGCGATCGGCGCGAGTAAACGTAGATCAGAAGACAATAGTCAGTGTCTCGAGATCAACAAGTATTTGCAGTGCTGGAAACCGCTGGATTATCGACATCGTTGATTGCGTGAATTAATAAAGTAGAATTAATCAGTTTAGTTATCCATCTATCGAATATTAAATTTTATTAAATAATTCTTTAACTATTAAAATTTTGATCAAGTACGCTCGAATTTTATCAATAATTCTTTAATTATTAAACAACTACTCGAACAATGAAGGTACATGAAATCTAGAATATAGATTAAAGCGGCGATTTATTGCTTTTCTGTTAAATACAGTCAATTTGTATTTCCATTCAAAGCACATCGTGTTCCAAAATCTGATGGCGATATTATGTTTAAATTTACCGGTGATTAAAAGACGTAGAAAAACGGGATGCTAAACCAATCGTGAGTTGTATTTAAGACACGTACGTGAAATTATAACGAATCCGCGAGAGTTTTCTTGCATCTCCCACGTACAATGGCGAAGGCTTGCGGCTTTCCTGGCTGCCGTTGCTGCACCGTCGTAGTTGCTGCACGACGCCAGCGACTACTCCGGTAACCGGAGGGGAAGTAAACGGCTTGTTGCGCGTCGGCGAAGCCCATTTTATGCCCGGGAAAAAGCGGGAATTCAAATGAGCACCGTTACGCCGGGGCGTTTATATGATAAAGAGTCGCCCTTAAACAATATTTATGCCCGTCGTTGGAGCCGGAGGCATGCAATAAATACTAAGCCTATGCTAATCTTTATACTTGTCCCTTGCCCGTGCTGATAAGGTCTTTTAAAATTCCATCCAAAGTCAGAATGGCGTGGGCTGCTGGTTAAAGTAAACGTCGTGTCAATTATTGGCAAGCGACTAAAAAGGTACAAGATTCGTGTTTAGATTCGTTAAAACAAGAGCTCTACAATGCGATGTAGCGACTCTGATAAAATATCTTGGTGAACCGATGGTTATTCTCTTGAAACTTCTAATATGGTGTTGCACTACTGTTAGAGTGGGATATAATTTATTTTCTAATTTTTTTTTACTAACAATAAGCATAAATAAATATCAAGAGCAAAACGTTTCAATTGTTTTCCAAAAAATTATCGTTGTTAGATGAGGTATTTCACACAGCTATTATTGCAGACAGCTCACAAAATAATTTATCTATATAAGAAATCGACTTAACATAATGTTACTCTACTGTGGAGCAAAAAATTTGAAAGACGAAAAGGTAGATTTTTACGTGATCTTTATTTATTTTTTGTGGTAGGGACTTCATCCTCCCTTCCTCCCGTTGCATTTCGACGGCAGGAACCCAGCGGCGATCCAATGTCCCGGCGCGCGACAAAATCGAGAGCGACGAGGCGAGACGCGCGAGGTCGCGCCCCTCCCTTCTTTCTCACATCGGTCAACGACAAAAAGTCCGGAGGACCCTTGCGCCACGAGCGAAACGGCGCCACGGACTTCGTATACCCCCGGGTTTCCCTGCCCGTGTAGCGTCTATATACCCGGGGTCCGCCTCGTCACGCGGGAGGCGAACGGAGGCAGCCGACCGAATCGAATGGAAACTCGTTTCTTGGAAATAGCCTACCGGAAATTTACGGAAGGAATTGGCCTTCCAGTGCGAGATCCGACCAACGAGCTATCCACTTACTCGAATCGGTCCGGCCGGATTGCGCCTCCGGCCACCATAGAGAGGGGGAGAGAAAGAGAGAGAGAGAGAGAGAGAGAAAGAGAGATGTGGTACGGACGACAATGATCGGAGGATGTCCCGTGGAAAAACGAAATTTCATAAGCCGGATCTCTTAATCCCGTCGCGAGATCTCCGATTTCGCGTATCGTCCGATCGGTGTGCCGATCGCGACCGGCAAATCGCCAATATTATATATATTGATATCGAGTCACACGCGAATATCACTTATCGATTTACACGCGTATCTGCGCCGTTCCTTGCCCGTAAACGATCGCTGGAAAAATTGTCCGTAAAATTCGTTTTTCGCGGCGAGTTTTCGGAGATTGGAGAGAAATTTCGCTGTCAGACCTCTGCGAAGTTTCGGAAGAATATAAGTAAGGGATTTTTATTCCTTGAGAGAGGGAGGCAGTAAATGTGGCTTCACCAGGGCTTACCAGTTAATATTATAGTATCAACAGGATGATGGTGAAACGATTATTTTTAACAAATAACATCTGTTTACAGTTCCGTTGGTGAACATCAGCGTGGTCGAAGGAAGGCCTGCCGAATTGCCGTGCGACATAACTCCCCCCGGCGAAGACATGCTGCACATGGTTTTCTGGTTTAAAGACGAAGCCGGAGTACCGCTATACACGTGAGTTTGCAATCTCGTTCTTGTCGCATGCAAAATCTCTGCGGAATTAGCATTCGTGAAATTGTGTTGACTACGAAACGACGGCTTCAACTAGACAGCAAGATGGAGCGATAGGAATTTGTAAAAATAATTCTTACATTCTTAGAAGCACGGAATTCTTGCAGATTCTTAATAAATTTTCAACTGATACATTCTAAAAAAAAAAAAAAACGTTAATTGAATAATCTGAAGAAAGAGGTAAAAAGTGATATTCCATATACCTTTAGAATTTTATTTATATTGTAATATTAACGTGCTTGTTTTCATTTTACCTTCGCTACTTTTATTAGCAGTAGAAAGCAGTAGAAAATTGCACGAAGAGATTGAACAAAGCCTCTGACGAGAAACGAAGCAATTCATGCGCGATTCATCGCGACAATTATCGGAATTGAGCGCTAATGATTTCTGATAGAAGTCCGTGCTTTGATTTTACCGAGTTTTCCGACATATACATACGTTTCTAAAAATTTCCGGAATACCCTAAGGATTCACGATCCTCGCGGCTAATATGTACGTATTAAAGCTGTCCCCCTATTGCGGCGCCCTTCTTTATTACGACCCCGTGGTGCGCGAGTCCGACTCACCTCCCGTTATTAAACGTACATCACCGCTCGCTCGCGTCGGGTGCTCCGCTCTCTGCGCTCCTTCTCGACGGAAATTCCCCTTTCGCATTCCACATCCTCCGGGTGTTACGATATTCTCCCTTACGAATAAGCGGTCCTCGAATTATACGTTTCGCGTACTTTACCCTTCCCCGCGCTTCGCCGTTTGCTCGCTCCCGAGCTCGCCGAGGAACATCATTTCCGAACGTGCCCGCGTTAGAAGCAGTGCTTCCGTGACTTTCGCAGAGAGGATCTCGGCCCCAACGGGTGGGGCGATGTATCGCCAATAACACTTACGTAGCGATCATTAGAATTTTAACGACGCGGAGAATCCGCTCAATTAAGCGCGATGCCGGCTATCGGTACCGGGTACGCGTTGTTTGAGTGCGCATTTCGAAGCGCGGATCGCTCGGGCGTGCTATTAACCCGTATATACCCGACCTCTTCAATATTTTTCGATCCACGTGGATTGAAGACAAACAGTGTGTTTCGACAGAACGCAAATAGAGGTAGGAAACGCTTAACCGGGGCTTCACGATAACGAATACATATATACGTATCGTATATCCGACGCGCGCACTTTTCCCTGCCGGCCTTTGCCTCCGCTCGTGGCATGCAAACTCACCCCTGTCCCCCGTTCCCCCCACTCTCCCCCTCGATTCTCTCGAACGGTGCTCTCGTCGTTTTTTTCTCCAACCGCTCGATCCGTCGTTATCAAATCGATATTGCGGGAATGCCCGGGGGAGGACAAACCCTTGGATACACTCATTCCTCCTGATTTACAATCGAATGTGTAATCAACTGTCGCTTTACAATGAAGGGATTTGCTTGAGTTAAGCTTGGAGATGATTTGTATTTTTCTTTTTATTAAATGCAAAATGTAGAATCTAAAATTGTACGGTATTTTTCGATAAGAAAAAAAGTCGCAGAAAAAAAAAGAATCGTTTCTTATATCGTTTAGTACGCGACGCAATCTTGATCTCAAAAATACTTTATCACTTCGATTTCTATCAGTCACAATTTTAAATGATTTAAAGTTGAACTTATTTATTTATTTATGCAATAATTATACGACATGCCAACAAATTTGCACGTCACATCGTAGAACTTCTTGACGATACGAATTATTTAGCATTGCGAGAGCTACAAAGGTCATTCACGTTTCTCTTTTTTGGGTGAAAGATATTTTTGTTGGACCCTGTATTAACAAATATTATATTACATATCATAGTGAAGAGGAAATGTCAGAGAGAGAGAGAGAGAGAATTTTTTTAATGCGCTGTGCTTGACGTTAATCTCGAGTTATTTCACGAGCGTCGCTCTTTTTCTGAGAGAACTGAATTTCGAGATGTCATTAATTGCTAACTCAATTTTTTATGCGAATTTCGTATCAGTACCTAAATACATGCGTCTAATGGAAATCAGAACGCCGCAACGATCAACTTTCGTGGCGTGTAATTACGGCGTGTCAATAAATTTCGATCGACGCGTATAAGGGGTGGCTTGTTGCTCGATGTTTCCCAGATTCAGTTTGGCAGCTTTATCGGCGTTATAATTGATAACGATGGTGACGCCTCTCCGCTGTACGTCACACCTTCACTGTCACAGTAACAGTCAGGAATTTCGCGAGGATATCAGATAAAACTTCATTATAAATGCAGTCTTTTTCGCCGGAGGACCTCATACAATCGCGCGTGGAGATATCGGATTAAACGTGGCTTAATCACGTTCCACGGCGTATTAGGACGATCATAGTATTGTCCGCGTTTCTCGACATTTAAATTTTTAATTTGCCCAAAGTTAAATGAAATTTTCAAGTCGACTTTTACCGAACGTTCTCGTGATAATGCGAAAGTAGGACGAATATATATGTTCCGCGAGATTGACGGTGATTTAATTACCTTAATTGTCGTTTTCAAAGCGCCGCGTTTAACATTTCCCATCGCTCAGACGTCAAACTGGCTGCGCGCTAAGCGAAATTACAACAATAACAGTTACCAAATTGGCGCCGTACTCTTAAAGAATACGCGAAAACGTTCGCCGTATATAGAAGCCGTATCTCCGATGCCGAGGGAGGCGATGAGGCTCCTCCGCGGATATTTAATTTCCCCGGCTGCGCCTTCCCCGAGATACAGGTGCTCGACGAGCAATTCCGTCCGTCCCGGGTCGTTGCGTTACGGTGTTCAAAGTACCGAATTAAAGTCTTGATGAAACATAATTGGCGGGGTGCCGGTATCGGTGTTACGGTATCTACCGCGCGCACCTATACCTCCGGGACGCCGTTTCCGTGGGGCTATATCCAGCGTAACGATTATTACGGAAGAAAGCGGCGCGGCGTGAGGGGCCGCGGCGAAGGAAGAGACGCTCGCGAGAGTCCACGAAGACGCCGCGTATTGCTGACCTCGCCAACCATCTACCTCTATTCGTCCCAGGACGACCTACAATTGCGGTGCCTCCACCCTCGCTCGCGACCGTGCCGGCATCGCGGGGGTCCTAATGGCGACGACGTTTGTCGCGGCAAATGAGAGTAAATGGCGCTAATACAGAAACTTTTTCCCTCCCGTGCACACGACGCCGGAACACTTTCGTGCGGCCCGGATATTTCTCACCGGCGCGGCGGACGCGCGCGCGCGCGCAAACTCGAGATCAAAAAACGATTTTCAGATCCGTTGATTCATGACGAGCGCGCGAGGGCGCGACCGCGACGCGATTAATCTCCTTGTGGCGTTATTAATAGATCAAGTTCAAAGTTGCCACAGTGCTATACGGCACGACTCCGCGCGGGAAGTCACGCGATCGATGAACGCCAATAAACCAGCGCGCGACTATTGCGGAATCGGAGGTTCGAGAATTTCGCGACAATTACCGCGTCGCGGATAGGAACGAGAACGGAAATTTTCCTTAACGCGTTCGAAGATCGACAGACCTTTGACAATAATTTCAAATTTTTACAATAAGTTCTTTACAGTATTCTAGAATGATTGTAGCATCATCATCGAATGAAGAGCAATTTAATACAGATATGTGATATTTAAGTTATGGTTACGTTTCTTAAAGACCGACAGTAATCGGCGTGCATTTTACGATAATTAAAATTTAAAGATTTAAAAATTAAGAATATAATTGGACAACCATTATCTAACCTCGGTCGAATTTGGCTTTTTTCCCCGTCATTAGTTATTGAAAGAACTTGAATTGTGCGATCCAAGAAGACGAACGAAACAGCTCGATTCTCACGACGAATACAAATTTTCGCGTGACATATTAATAACTCGCGTTAGTCGCGTCCAACGTCAGTGATTTAGCGCCGACCTGGTTCGCGCGCGGCCCGTAAAATTTTCGTTGCGGGAAAAAAAAAGCGAAGAAACGTGATTCCCGCCGACGCTTTTATTTGGCCGGCGTTGTAAAACATGCTTACGTCGCGCACGCGAGATGTACAATGTAAATCTATTGCGGCAAGAGCTAAATGCCAAGAGCCCGAGACACGCTTAGCCTTCGCGCGCGTTTATTCCCTTCCGCAAACATACATCTGCGATGACTGCTGAATAGACGTTGCGTGATTTATCTACAAACGCTCGAAAAATTTCAATTCTTGTCCGCGCTTGTCTCTCTCCGTCGCGAGGATGCCACCGGTCTACGCACTCCCAGCACGGGACGCGTCGGGACGCGAATTTGCGAAGAGGAAGCGCTTGCTCGCACCCTCGGAAAATGAGGGGAAATTTGCCGCGTCGTTATGCATATATCGAAAAACTTTGCGAGTTGAGGGAATTTAATGCGCCCTTTATGGATTTCGTGAGCAGACGAAGTTTCTCATACCCGCCACGTTCATTAACCGCCCTTCTGTGACATCGCACGGTACGCATTCCGCGACTCGTTACGGCTCCTTCGCAGGACTTACATCACCGTGTGATGGCACGTCCTTGGACGGGCGACGCGCGCAGAGAGTACGCGCCCGATCGGTCGCGCGCGAGAGCACTTAACCCGTTGTTTATAGCTGCCGTCTCATTAGGGAAGTATTCCGAAGCCCGTGGACATATCGATGTTGCGTGCGTGCGCGCGCGGAGGAGGAGCACTAATTATAACATACCATGCGAGGAAGGCCCGGTATGCGAGCTATGCGCGCGGCCAAAAGCGCCCCTCGCACTCGCTTTCCCCCTTTCTACCCCTTCTTGGCGGTATCACGCACACACACACACACACACACACACACACACACACACACACACACACGCATGCAACACCCATCAGACACCGGGGTTGTTACGTCGACGCCGCACTGCCTATCTCTCGCCGTGTTACCAAATATTTATGCGTGCCCACTTGCATTGCGATGTGGTCCCGGACCTTTTGTCCACTTTGTGTCTCGCCCCAAAGGACTTCACTCGGATCTCTTCCGGTGCTTTTTTTTACCTCACACGCGAAACAAACTCGCTTAGGACGCGCTCTGGATAGTCTTAGGTAGCTTTAGATCAACCTCGTAGTATCGATCTTCCCCAAATTCAATTTCGCTGCCGCTTTCGGCGACAGTTTATCGACCCTCCCCCCCCCTTTCTCTCTCTCTCTCTCTTTCTCGTCCTCTTGGTCTAGATCTACAATCGAGTCGAATTTCTATCTCGACCTGGATGAAATTTACAAGAAATAGATTGATAAATGGTAATGGAATAATAAATACAGCCGCGAGAGTCGAGAAAAGTTATTTTAAAATTATATCAAATTATTAAACCTTTACCATGTTCTTTATACGATATTCTTTCAATAATCCTCTGACCAAATTTTTTTTCTCTTCCGATTAAAAAAAAAAGAACTTGAAGAGGCTGGCTTTTTCGACAGTATTCAATTTAGGATTATTGGAATCATTCTTCCGGCGATTGGACTCTCTATAAAGTTCGTTAAAGCGGATCGATGCGTCGAAGGATCGGGCCAATTCGCGTCGCTGAAAGCCCCGAAAGTGATGTTTCCGCGTAAACGGGCCACGCATCGTCGCGGATAAGAGAATACGGACGACGCGGCGCACCGGTACGCGAGAGAATGCCACGCCATAATCGTGACGGCGGAATTACCTGCGGCGCGAATAGCCCGAACGCATCGGACGTAATCGAACGATACCATAAATTCGGACGAGGAACGTAGCCGCCATACTTTCTCGCAACGACCGTTCGCCGTTGTGCGCGTGGAAGAGAGAGAGAGAGAGAGAGAGAGAGAGAGAGAGAGAGAGCTCGTTTAACGGTGAAATTTCTCAACGAAGCGACGCCGCCGCGCTATATCGAACGCCGTTACCTCTCCTCCGCCGCGCGGACGCCATTATCAATTTTCGAGTAATTACAGTAATTTTTGGGCCCCGCCGTTATGTTCGACGATAATAATCTGATTAATTGCCAAGTCGGTGGAAGACGTTGCACGCGCGCTCCTGGCCGTAGGTTACGTATACACCTTCGCACTACTTTTGCGCGAGAATAGCGTGCATCGCGTAAATAATCGACAATTACGGATTATAACGGTAATAAAGGTAATAGGAATAATAATCTTTTTTTTTTACATACACTTGGCGCCGAAACGCTACCGCATCTCTGATGACGATATAATTAAATTACATCTCTTTAGTCTAATGAAATACTACGTGAGAAAACTGTCTCGTCTTAATCAGCGTACTTTCCTGTCGGATTTAATACGCGGTCAGTGCGCTCAGTACCGTGAGTGCAAACCGGGTTATCTGCGAGCGTTATTATACATAATTGTATTATAGAAACGTTACATAACGTATGTTACATGTTCTAACGGGACACTGGACATTTATATAATATATTAACCGCTGAAATGAAATGTAATATTTTTTCAAATATCACCTCGCGGCGAAAACATGTTTCGAAATAGTCTTGACTTTTATCCTCCCGCGTGCGACATCTGACCCAGCTAGATTTTGCGATCAATAATTCAGAAAGGACAGCGGATATTCTCGTCTCGGACTATTGTCAGCTAGATTACTTGAGCGAAAACGCTTCACGACTTGCGACCCGGCGCGACGGTGTCATAAGCCGACGAATTAACCTTTGACATCAGACTCGCACACAGGTCGGCGCTGCCGCTGCGATCGATCGGTCGCCGGCAAACCGGCGCGGCGGACGCTCGCAGGTTCCGCACACGCTTTTTCGTTGGTTACTGCATGCAGTTATACAAAATTATCGAGCGCTCTTTGAGTTTATCCGCGTCGAGTTATGTTCACGCGTAATTGCGTCGAATATTGTACGATTAATTGCGCGTGAGTCCAAGCGTGAAAAATTCATTGAGAGGGCACGAGCGTTCGTGCGGTGGAAAAAAAGGACGACAATGAAATTGTGCTATATCAAAGCGAGAAACGTTAAATATTACAGCTGTTTTTCCTTATTTGCTTTTTCATGGTTTAAACAATGTGTGAATTATCGGCAGCATTAAGTATAACGCAATAACATTTTTTGTTCAGCCGTCACCCGTAAAACCGGAGAAAGAGAACGAAATTTTAATGCGTTCAAAGTTTCCCCGGCGAATCCAAGATTTTCCCGCTCGGGTGGCGGAGAGCGCGGGACTGGACGGGCGAGAATTGTCAAAAATTTCCATCGTTGAATCATTCGCCGATTACATATACGTGGCGGAAATCTCCGGGCCGGGATTTTCGAGCTGCGGGAAGTCGAGAGCTCCCGAAGACCTTTCGGCGAAACCAGGCCGTGGATCTTGGGGATTCATCCCCGGATTACGAGGCGTGCGGAAACTGTCCAGGGGTCGTGGTCCTGGGCCACGCTCCCGGGGGTTATAGGTCAGAAGCTACGACTGCTCCGTATGCACTCCCGGAGAATTTGGGGCTCGGCAGCGATCAGCTCGCGTCGATATCTACGATTATTATTAGCGTAATTTTTGACGGTTCGAGAGAAACCAGGAAAATCGCCGTTTCGTGATGAAGGGTTGTTTGCGTTTACGATCGTTCCTCGCGATAAAATCCCGAACCGTTTGCAACAATAACTTCCGGCCGATCGGCGATCGGTACGCTTACGCCCGATTATAGCATTATCGTAGCTACGTGCCCAGATCCAATCAGATTTATTGTTTACATCCGTAAATCTGATTAATCATAACTACAATTAACGATATACTGTAGTTTGCGCGCACGCATGTGTGAATATATAAGCGCGCGCATGAAAATTACACTAAATTCCTACGGGGTAAGCGTAGATGCATTTAATAGTTTAATAAACTGATATTAATATCCGCTATCATATTCATTGCGCTCGTGCGTTCGTGCACAGCCCCTGCGGAACCAAAAGGCACGAAAACTCGATCGGGAATTTCAGTCGAGCCGAAAAGAGAGCGAGAGAAAGAGAGGGTTTAGGACATCGTATTTCTTACAAATTCCATAAATCAACGTATCCTCACGTCTCGGTCGTTATCTCGCCTCGCTCCTTTCTTCTCCTTTCTCCAGTGAGGAACCATCTCTTTCTTTTCTTTTTTACCTCTTTCTCTCTCTCTCTCTCTCTCTCGCTCTTTATCTCTCTCTTCCTCTTTCTCCAGCAAGACACCCTCGGCATTATGCAGCAAATAAGCGGTAACAACGACCCTTTCGCTCTCTTACCATCAGCGTCAGGCGCAACCATAATCAAGAAGCTTACAACGTGCACCCGGCTGTATATATACGGAATATATAACCCAGGGACTTGCATATCAGGCGAGTTTACATCGTAACGCGGTGCGGGCGCGATTCACGTGAATATCTCTCGTCGTGCGGGGTGATCTACGCATACAGGCGCTGCCCCCAGCGATCGCCGGAGTGCAGGA
Source organism: Wasmannia auropunctata (assembly GCF_000956235.1). Classification (NCBI taxonomy): domain Eukaryota; kingdom Metazoa; phylum Arthropoda; class Insecta; order Hymenoptera; family Formicidae; genus Wasmannia; species Wasmannia auropunctata. The sequence goes on from NW_012026987.1 coordinate 1,004,314, forward strand.
GGCGGAGAAGGAAGGGAGGGGGTGCTTATTGATGGTCGGGGTGAGTGGGCAGTGGCGTGCAGGGATCGAACAAACCACGGTCGGCATGCAACCGAGCCTAACCGCCACCGCCAACACTATCATCCCCGCGGAATAGATTATAGAATAATACCGAGATTCGAATCACATAATGCCTGCGGAACCTCCGGCCTGTGGTCTCTCGAAATCGAGCCCGCCTTCCCCCTCCCCCCTCTCCCTCTTCTCCTCCTCACGCTGCCTCGTGCCGCTACCGCTGCCGCCGTCACCACGTATGGACTCCTTGGACACGAAAACGACCCAGGTGAAACGGATTTAATGGTCGGCCCGTGTCGATATCGGGCACGGCGATCGCGCTCGAAAACGGCGCGCGATGCCTTTTTGTCGAAATTCTTCCTTGCAAATTAAAATCCCCCGGACCCGTATTCAGCCGACACTAAAGAATTCTCGTCGGGAGAGAAGTGTGCTATTTTTCGTACAATTTGCCCCCGACGTTTACCGTCTCGCTGCGGCAGCAGGTATGAATAAAATTTCAATTAATCTTGTAAAAATTGTAGAGCACACATTCTGTCGGAAAATTAATTATTGACTGCATGCAAATAATAATCCAACATAAATTCTCCAAAGCCAATATTTTTTTCCAGAAGAGAAAATGTCACTCTTCTCACGTCTAGATGAACAGTCAAAAGATTGTCATTTTTGTTAAATATCTCATTCTCCAATCTCCATATGTCAACTTTCAACTGTCGACATTTAATGAAAAAATTTCCTTTTTTATATTACAGTGAGAAATTAAACGATAATGTTTTCTAAAAATTACATTTAATGTCAAGAATTTCAATTTATTTTTTAAGAATCTTATGAAAAATTTAAAAAAATTACCAGCACGGAAATTCTGATGAATATCGTTAAACCGAGTTGTTTCCTTCGTGATTCTCACACATTGTTCGTTAATTACACCGCGCTCGAATAAAACGTACAGACGTGTATGAAAGATATATTAGCGATCCTAATGTTCGACGACGATTCCCGCGGCGCAGGCCACTCCCACAAGTCGCGCAAGTATATTCACGACGCCGTAACCCGTCGCGACTATGATTGCGCCGGTGGATTTCACGTAGGGCGTCCCTACCGTTCTCGTAATCCACGACCCGTCGGATTGTTTTAGCCTTTGGACCGCGGCTTATATGCGGCACCGTTCTCGTAAAGCATTTTAGTACGTGCCCCCGTTTCTCGCGCGAAACTACGCGGGATACGGCGCAAAGGATCGTTTGTCAGTGCGTAACCGCACTGGTTAGCATCTCCGCGCGGGTGCAACACATTTTCCCTCCTCGGATTCATCCCTTCACACAGAGGCGCGGACGTCGCGGCGCTTTCCCCTGCAGCGTCGTATCTCCTCCCCTCCAGGGAGTTCCGTTCCGTAAACTATCAGCGAAAATTGCTTCATTTAAGTTTTATCGCGCCTCATTTCGGTGTTATACGGTCGGCCGATGTGGTTGATTTGCCGGCGAGACGACGGTGTCTCGATTGACACCGCGGGACACCACCAGCGCGAAATGCCGTGCTCCCCACGGGGAAGTCCGTCGGGCGCGACTGTTCCCCAGTACAAATATTATCTCTTTCCGCGGACTTTATTGCGGCGATTTCATCATTCATCGCGCATTGGCCGCAACACCGCGGCGACGCGCTTGTAGCTACTGTCGTTACCGTCGCCGCAATAACAATAATGGCTGCACTACGCCGCATCAAATTTCCGACGAGATCAGACGAGTACGATAAATCCGAATCGAGATGGTATCGAGATAAAATTTTGATGCCCCGAGGCGACCGTCCGCGCAGCGACACGGCGCGAGCTCTCAGGTCTAATGATAGATTGTTCCTTCCTCTATTGTGCCCTTTCACGGGAGATTATCGCTCGAGTCGGAAATCAAAAAGCATTCTGCACTTGCGCAGCATTCATCCGTATATTGTGCGATATAACAGGAAATCGACGAGCTGTCAATAAAGTCGTCCGAAGGACTCCGTCGTTATAGTTATCAATAAAGCGTCGTTAATTGTAATTCTATCTTCCACGATATGATGAGAAGCGCCTCGAAGTTACCTTCGCAGGCCGATGTAACTTCGTTAACGTAGCTAGACTTTAAAACGACTCGAATGAGAAACGTGTTGGATCGACGATCCTTCGCCAATTCTGATTCTCGATTTTTTTTCGAACGGCGCGGCGCTTTTCGAAGGCGTCACCGGAATAATAAAACCGTGCACGCCAATCAAAAGTTATACGACCGTCAGTATCAACGACCCTTCGTTGAACGACGCCTTTGTCTCTCCGACTGCGCGGCAATAATCACGGAAACTGCCGGCGCGGCACGGACAACGAGCGGAAATATCGGAGCGCGGCGCGAAATAAAGATCGCAGATTGTCCGGCAGTACGCGCTTCCGGGAATTAAGCGCGTTGAACCCCGCGCGCTGTTGGGTATGCGATCTCCTCGTTTTTTAACGTAAATTTACGTTCGGCCTTCAAACGTCTCCTCGATGGCATCGCTTGCCCATTGGCTCATATAGGAAGACGTTGTGTTTTTTTTCTCCGTTTCAGCATCTCGACATCTGTTCCGTCGATTCCTAATATACTCGTATTACCGTTTCAAGCCATTCCACTTGGGTAGTGAGGAATTATTGGACAAAGTTATAGAGATGTGAAGAGATACGGAGAGAAGATTTTTATTAGAGCGTTATGTGCAACATATATCTGACATATCTCGCGACGTATCGCGGGGATTGTTAGGGTTATTAGAGGTCGGATGTATGTAGATCGCTGACCGTTGCAGCGGTGCGTAAAACTGATCTAAAAGATACGGCATACCATTGCGCGGCTCGAAGGAGCGAATGTCCCGAAATTGCCGGTACAGTAACTTCGCGGACGTTTACGAAGAACGCGTGTTCACGCGAAATTGCTGGCTTCGAATGGCATTAAGTGCGCTCGCTCCCACCTCGGTCCAACGTTACATACGTGCGGCATCGAGCCGACCGTCGACGGTAACGCGAGCGGCGTGGGATGTAGAGCTCGTTACGGGCGGAAGATGAAAGTCGTTAACGTCCCATATATCGCGTCCGCGCGTACGTACGTGCGTAAAGTCTGGATTTCAGCGTCGCTCAAGACCACCGGGCATAACGTTTACACGCGTATCGCCGGTGCAAATTACGCGCGACTGTACATTGCGTTGCATCGTCAAAGGAAGCCACGCGTGCGCGCGCGGAAGTGAGAATAAATCCGCGATTTCGACCGGCGAAATTTATAAATGAGTCTGAAACTCGAGATGCAGCTTACGAGGGACACACGTCAGTCACCCCAGGACGTGTCCCGTTGCGACAACGGATAAATAGCTGTTCCTTTCCCCTTCCCCCCCCCCC
>NW_012026987.1:1007758-1022462 GCF_000956235.1 Wasmannia auropunctata
CCCGACTACGGAAGGGTAGTAGCGGCGTTTCATTAAAATTCAGGACGTGCGCGATTAAACCCAGAACTCGTCCAACTCGATTTCGAGTCCATCTCGTGGTCATCCACCGGCCGGCATATCAAAGACGCGCTCTCTCTCTTTCTCTCACTCCGTGCTCGCGTCGGAATCGACGATGTGGCTTGACGTTATCTCCGGTAACGCGGAGAAATCCGGTTGGAGAGACAAAGAAGAGCGGCGGATGAAGCCGCGGGGCGTCGCGAGTTGTACGTTGATAATTATCAAACTGGCGCCCGGTTTCGCCGGATGATTCGCCGACGATGGGAGTCGTCCGGGGGTCCGCGCGGGCTCTGACGGACAGGTGTAAAATTGGATTGCGGTAAATCTTAGGCTGCTGTCGGGCGTGTGCCGGGCCCGCTGAAATGCGGATTAATTACGCACGTTGACAGTGCTGCGGTCTGGCGCTTGCGGCGACCGCGCCGCCGCCGCCGCGCCGCGCCGGTTGACACGCTGGAGATCATTTCGATTGTGAATCTCTCTCTTCCTCGCGTCCTTTCCCTCGCGCCGCAGATCGTGCGGAAATAGCGCGACGGGTGCTCGATCCTCCGCCGGACGTTTCGTCCGCGCGCGGGACGACCGACAGATTGTGGACGCGGCCGCAATCATGCCCCTCCTAAAATCCACGTGTAAATCTATACGGATGAAGTATGTTAAGTAAAAATAAAAAAATGGAAAATTAACGAATATGTATGGCGAATGACGAAATCGTGTTCGCGTCTATAGGAATGGATTGCACGTCGCTCGTGCGAGCGCGTGCGATTGTGACGGGGCAAAGTTGAAAACACAGAGATATAGCAGAGAAAGATTATATCCCAGTGCAGGCCGTATAACGCGATAACGTATAATAATGCATGAATCGATCGAATTACCGTACTGTTGCCCGCGAACGAGGGTTCTGTGTGCGTAACCGATGTTTCTCCTAACGACACGGGAGGAGTAAACGCGACAGATTTTATTTACCTGTTTCGATTAGAGACCGAGGGAAGATTTGCGGTGCTGTTTGACCGAGTGTATATGTGTGTCTCTCTAACTTCATACAATTATGCCCCGGAAATTACATGGTGTATCAATGGATAACGTACGTCGGAACAAGCTGTGTAATGCACCGCGGGATAAAGGCTGTTCATATTCGCGGTACCGTAGTAGATTTAGTACGCCAAAGGGGATGGCGCGGCCGCAAAGTGCATATAAAGGTGTGCATATTGACCCTTAATAGTATCTAATTGCGTGTAATTATTAGCGCCACATCAAAGGCCGGCGCCGCCATTAGACCGATGAATGACTAATTAATAAGCATTTGCAAATGTCGGTTTCGCTTGCGCGCGCGCGCGCGTGGCAAAAGGGAAGAGGAAAGGGGATGGTTCCCAGGTTCCCTTTCGGTTCCTATCTGCCGCCGCTTATTCAGGCGCATCACGTCACCGTGTCACTCGTGCAACAATACGCGTGTGCACGCATCGCTGATATAGCGCAACGCACCCGCCGGCAAATTATAACAACTCGCTGAGTAAGAGCGCGGCGCGCGATAGAGCGGCCGGGCGATGTAAACGCTGTACCGTAATGAAGCGTCGCGCGATGTATCATAATCTCGTATTTAGCAAATAATTGTCACGTTCGATTTTACACGCGTTGCGTAGCCTATCGATGCTTGGGGAAGGGAGTGAGGGAGGGGGAGAAGAACGGGGAGAGACGGAGACGAAAAGATGAAAGGACTGAAATAAACGCATAAAATAAAATCGACCCGGCGCTGCGGCGCGACCGTTAAAACCTGGAAACGCATTTAAGCCGGTCATTTGCGCCGGACGTCCAAATGTTCGACAAATTGCGCGCCCTACAAATCGCGCGGTGTATATACATATTTAGCTATTAATACAGGTCGAGCGGATAACCGGAAAATAAACGGACGCGGGCGCGTGCGCGCGTCCAGAGATTATACAGCCAATAAATCCCAATCATTTCTCCGGCTGCGTTTTCACCGCGGCGAGATTTCGAAAAAGGGCGCTTTAACGCGCGGGCGGAAGCGCGTTACCGCATCGTGTGCATCGTGCATGAATAGCCCGAACAGCACGGGCACCGGCGATTCGAGTAGATACGGTATGAGAGATGGCGCGCGCCGTCCCTTAAATACCCCGCATAAAATGGCTTTCCCTATCGCTCGAGGAAGAAGAGCGAACGCTTTACATGAACCGGATCCCTGCAGGAGCAGGGGGATTGGGGGTTGTTACGACCGAGCGGAGAGCCATTGCTGTCTTCCGTGGATGCACGAGAGCTGGATGAGAAATAGCCAGATCGGTGGAACGGGATTCTGCGAAACGGCAGCGAATGTATCACGATAGGACAAGGTGGATAGAAAAAAGAGGAGACCCCGAGGGGAACGAGGATGGATAACGTCCATCTCATATCGAATTAATAATGCGAATGATTGAGTCGTAGCTGGCGAGTATTCGACGAGGAACAGGAGAATTGAATTGCGGGACCGAATTAAATTCCGTTTTTGGCTGGCGTTAAGATTTAAGCCAGTCTCAAATGGACAATGAGAGGGGAAAAGAGTAGAAAGGGTAGAAAAAAATAGAGGATACACACGATTCGGTCCACCTCCGCGAATGGGACGTCGTCCATCTCCATTTAAATCGCGTTGCGTGGCGATACTTAACTTTAAAAATGGTGTCTGTATATTACCTGCTCCAATCGTTTCTCTCCTCTCTTTCTCTCGCTCCCTCGTCCTTCGTTTTAACGCTCTTCCGAGCGCTACCCTTAAACTCTCCCTTTGCGGCAGCGCCGCGCTCGCGCGGCCACCGAGTGCATCGTTTACGCGGCAATAAGGGAAACTTATTGCCTGCCGGCTAATAACGAACGATTCCCACGCGAGATATCTGCGGTCTTTATTTCCCCGCAAGCGCGAAGTTTACGGACCGGCGGGGCACTGCGGCAATCCGGGAGTTCCTATTGCGTGGAATCCTATGCGAATTGTTTCGCCGAAATCTAAGGATGCTATTCCCGCTGCAGCCCAGGAATTGCAACAATCGCTTACGAAAGAGGGATACCCGGAATGACGGATGTGCTGTTCCTCTTAGCGTTTCATACTGCACTTGAGAGGGGTATTACATTTTATGTGTTAACGAGGCTTTCGGAGTCACTCGAATGTAACTCGACAAGAAGTGTGTCACGGAAATATTAATGTATCTTTAATTAATACATCGAGATCAAGCGAGACTGTAAATGTTTGCTGTTAATATTTTCACGTATAATTTTTTCTGATTGCTAATACTTTATTGCGTATAAAAAAAATCGGAATCTGTGTATTACTCGTTTATGTCATTACGTTTGTGCCATGAGTAACCGATAGATAACAAAGCGTGAAAACGTGTAATAATTAAGCTTGCGTATAAGTCGATGCAGCTTCGCGGTGTTTCGTTGCCAACAAGCGAGTATTGCACTAGCTGCTAATAATGAACAATCCCTCGAGGAATCACGGTCTTTACACGCTCGTAACTTGATATTTACGAATCTCCATGGATATATTCCGCAGGAACGCAATCGTCGATATTAAGATTTAAACGCGTTTATATACGAACGCAAGCCCTGCCACGAACGTAAAAATCTTTTGCCATTAAGCCATTGTCATTAAAAAATCGCCGTGTTTTTTTTTTCAAATTTGCTGGAAACTGCAATTTTTTCTATACGAATTATTTTTTACATTCAGCGCACCGCGTTTTATTTCAAATTTATCTCCATTAAAACGCAACGCGCTTGTTTGTTCCCATGATTTATAGATTTTATCAATATTCAAAAAAAGATTATGTTATTAATACAAATATGTTGCGTCACATCGCTCTGGTACAATTAATTGAAACTTTCTATTGAATTATACATGCATGACTTATTAGATATTATATTTCGTTAATTTCGGAATAAGTTTTCAGATATACAGTGTTTGTATGTGTACCGATCATTCTTTTATTAATTTTCACAATTAATATTTAGTTTTCACTTTCGAATTGGCTCTGTTTTAAATTTGTTTTACGCAAGATATTGCACAAATTATAAACAATTAGAATATTGTAAATATAAGAATGTAGAATGAAAGGTAATGATAAAATTCTATTTTACTTGGCTCTTTCACGATTTCAGTGTAATATATAAGAATTTATTAATAAAATAAAATCAGTTTTATTGGCTTGTCAGTGAATTTTCAGTCGGATAATTCGCGATATTATGCAGACTCAGAATTATGCGATACATGATGCATGTACTTTCGCGTAAGGTCGGCTCCGACAATTGGCTCTCCCGTCTCTACCCATGCTCTAACCCGAGTAATTATGCAAATCGTCTCCACGCCCGAGGATCGGCGTGATGATTAATCCTAAGATACACACGCAGCTTCAGCTGGGTTAAAGCCGGCGTACGTATTGCGCCGGCGGCTAGTAACGAACGATTCCCCAATGGATTCCCAATCTTTACGTCCGTAATCCGATATTTACGGGGCCTTACCCAGCCCGGTTTCGTCCCCCGGATAGACGCGGCAGTCACGCGGATGGCTTTTAATGTCGATCATACGAGCTACCCTTAAAGAGCGCACAACGCCCGCCGTCATCTCGCTCCGTTTCCGTTCGTTCTCGTAAGGCCGTAAATATATAAGGCGCGTAAATAAGGCGATCCACAATAAGGATTTTAAGCCCTACACCGTAAGATATTGAACAATTATAATCGATTATTCTCCTCATATTTGACTACGCGATTGATCTATTTCTTACTGCTTAAGGCTTAAAATCCTTATTGCGGACCGACACTAATAACTGCAGCGTCGATAAAATAATTGATTCACCATTTTCACGCAATGGAGAAACTAAACGCGGCGCATGCATCCCGCATATCTATGAAAACAATTTTTGCCGCTCGACGAACGATCGCGGGATATCAAGCTCTATGAGGGGCTATAATACGCGTAATAAATTATACTCGACATCGCTCGGCCCTTTTTATATTTGCGCGGACGATTTTCACAGACACTAAGAAGCCACCTTGCATCGCGATATTACATATCTATATCTATCGATCTATCTATCGGCGAGTTATTGAGGTCAGGGCGGCACCTATGCGATGTAATATCGATGATACATCGGCGGCACGAGGCGTCGGCCACGCCACGGTGCAGGAATGAAGGAAACGCATGGCGAGGCGGAAAGGGCGCGAGAAAAAGAGAAAGGTACAAGGGGGAAGCGGGGGGCAAGCAAGATCGACGAGGAAATGTGGGCGACATCGTGTAGGTAGGGGCAATTACGTATTCAGAGAATCGACCGAATTGCACTACCGAGGAGTTATGGATCGCCGCATTGCCGAGATGCAGGTGCGAAGAGTGAAAGAGAGAGAGAGAGAAAGGGCGGCATTCCGAACCCTCTCCCCCCCCCCTCCTTCTTTCCCGTCTGGTTACATTTTCCATCGGCACGACCGATAGGAAGAAGCAGCAGAGGAGAAGAAGCAAAAAGAGCGAGAGGAAGAAAGGGACGGAAGGAGGGTGGAGACGTCGCGAAGCGTCGGCGACACGACGGCGGCAAAATAAACGGCGCTATGTGAACGAAATTAAATGAGCCTTTAGGAATGTATCTGCAGCCGTAGGACAACGTTTCGAGTGTGCTCCGGAAAGAAATACGGCGCTCGCGTGCTCGCGATAAACGTCTCGGGCATAAACGAGGAAGAGAAGCCGGTGCGCTTAATGGACACGGTGTTCCCGTAAAGAATGATTACACGCGGCACCGACGTTTTGTACGAAGTACCGGTGCCAACGATAGATATATTATTAGCGCGGACATTTCGGGAAGAGAACGCGCGTTCTCTCTCTCACTTTCGGATTCGTTTTCCGCGAGAATCGCGGCGTTCCCGTAGTCGGGACACGATACGATACAATTTCCGCTCGCCTCACGCCCGAGTCACCGTGAATCTTGTAGGCACGATCTCGCGTGCCACCCGATCGTGTTGTCTATTAACGATCGAATTAATAGACACGCTCGTCACGTATATCGGCCGTGCGCTTTACGAGGCTGTGCGCCGCGCGCGGCCGGGAGTACGTCGCTTAAACCACGGAAACCACCTGGTACTTAAGCGAGACACGCTCTCTCGGCCTTATCGCCTTCTACTTCCTGTAGCGCGCGATCGTAAGCCACAGGATAACGAAATGTGAATAGGAGAGAGAGAGAGAGGGGAGGGAAGAGAGAGAGAGAGAGGCAAGGGGTGGTCTCGCAATGAACGTCGATTATGACGTCGATGGCAGCTGCAGGGTTTTTGCTGGGTGTATACCGTCCACCGCGCTACGGTCGGCCGTCCGAAAGTTCCTCTGCGGACGATAGCCGGTGTATCGGATCGCCGGTAATTATTTTCAATGCTCTCCGGTGCGCCGCGCCGGGTAACCTTCCGTAGCCGGATCGGCCAACCCCTCGTCCGGCGCGATCGTTCGGTTTTATTGCAGGATATCCCGAAACCGCGCGCGAGAACGGGAGCGCGGCGCGTATCAGCGGCGCTCATTTCTCGATATCTCGCTATCCTGTTTTCGCTGATTCGCTCTTTCCACTTCCCCTGTCACGGGCTATAAAGCATCCCCCGTGCGACGGGGTGGCAGCGACGGCGGCAGTGGCGGTACGTACCTATATACCGTTCGAGTTCGCGTTCGCAAACTTCACGGAGGTGTTTTACAAACCGTCGCTCACGAACGGTGCCGGTGGCAGGTGATTACTCTCTAGACAAAATTTCGCCGGTTCCACATAGGCAATATTAATCGACCCACCGGTATAATCGAAGCTCCAATGGTTACCCGGTGATGATTTATCTCGACAAAATATGTATATTGCGGGCGCCTTTCGCGCCTTTTTGGCCTATACGTTCGTTTGCAACAGCAAAAGCGGGCTCGAAACAATTTATTTTACATTCTGATCGGACGAAGATATCGATAAAATGGCGCCGAAAGTATCGACTTTAGGAAGCATACACATACATTTTAATGCAATGGCAATATAAAATAAATAACGTGATAAGAGGAGCAAAAAAAAAAGAGTTCGTTGCGGTGATACAGAGGCATCTACATGCTACCGATGCTGTGCAAATTTCCTGTTACGGAGCGCCACGCCGTTATCTCATTGCGGAAGTCGTCTCTCGTACGATGCTCGAAGGGCACGATAACACTCTCGTATTTTCGACGTCCGACGCGTCGCACGCAGGGCTACGCCGTCTCTCATCCCCGAAGAAGGGGAACGTCGCTGCGGGATCGAACGCCGCCGCCCCGCCGCCTCTCGTCGACGAATTTACACGGAAACTTTTTTTCCTCCTCTCCCCTCCCGAATTCTTCAAACTCGCGATATTACTTTTTTATTCCTGGCAATGATAACGGCGATCCCTCCGCAAACAATAGCGGGACGCGACGTTTCTTTACTCACTGGGAAGGAGATCGATGAAACGAGCTCGTGGCAAGTCCGCCTCCGATAAGGGTCGAATCCCCTCCCCCCACGGAACAAAAGGCATATGTACGTAACCTTCGAGGATTTTACCCCCGAGAGGAGAGAGGACGGGTACTTTAAGGGCGGTACATTCCGAAGGACTTATACGCGAGCCCACGTCTGCAGCGGGCTTTTTGCATTCACACAGTAACCGGAAACGGAAGCGGCTATAAATAGAGCTCGATCCAGATCCTATCCCTTTATTCAACCTCTGCGCTCTCGGCACACCAACGCCATATTGGAGCTTCTCCGACGGTTCGAGAGTTAAAGGACCTACCACGCGATTTCGAGCAATCTCGCCGTCAAAGAAGATTCCTCTTTCGATTTCCGATCGAAAGAGCACTGAGGATATTTGCTTCAAAAACATCCCGGCTGTTTAAATACTCTGCAGTATTTCACAATCTTAATGCTATTTCGTAGAACATTCAAGCATTTCGCCAATTTTCTCATTGCGAAAGAAAACTTATACCGTCATTTTTTTCAAAGGCGTGTGAAAAGTTAAGATTAATTTTCTAATACAAAATAAATGTTATACTTCTTAATAGTATGTGTGTTACACTTTTTATTCTTAAAGCAAGAATTTTATTCTCAATAATTGTCAATTATGTTAACTTACATTGATGTTATATAATAAAGATATTCAACAGTTTGTCAACTGGCGGCAGAGATGCAATTGTTGCAAATTCATAATAGAAATTAGATCGTTTCTCTCTCGTTGTCAAGCAGCCTCTATAGTTGCAGAAATCCAAGATATTGGATTGGCAACCTTTTCTTCTGAGAACACTCCATCGCCAATTGTCTCATTAAGACGCGCGCCGGCTTTCTATTAATTCATCCTCACTGGCTCGTGCAGGCAAGTGTTGACTGCAGAACCAACGCGTTTTTTCTCGGCTAATGCTACCTCTCAGAAGCATCAACTCCATTCGGTCCCGACCGTGTCGTCGCTCCCAACAGCTAGCAGCAGTAACAGCAGCCCTCCGAGAGCCACTTCCTTTGATCTTAATCTCGTGGAGGCCAGGCCTCTTTTCAAGCGTTGCAGTCGGCTTATGGGCTCGTAATAGGTACCCTTCGCGAAAAACCGAGCCACGGAGAGAATAATCATCCGGAAATCGTCGCGCCGCCCGAGAAAGGCCAGTCTCGAGAGCGTCTTCGGTTCGTTCTCTCTTCCTGTCCCTCTTTTCACTCTTTTTAAATCTCCGCTTTTGCGCTCCTCGCGCCGCTCACTCTTTTCATCCTTTGGCTCGCCCCGGTTCCTGCCCTTTGCTACCTTTTTTCTTCATTTTCTCCCGGCGTCGTCGTAGCGGCCACTCCAACGAAATTATTCGGGAGTCGCGAGGCAGGGCGACATTGCCTTTTTTAGACATGGTGCGTGACATGACATCGTAAGGGAGCCCGAGATTACTATATATTACACGTGAATCATTGTGAGATAAGCACCGTACAGAAATTATTACACGAGCGTTATTTGCGATTTGTGAAATGAGACAGGCGAGGTGAGGCCGCGTTATATTCAGCACGTCTTACAAGAGCTTTTGGATTTTCCGTTACGCGACGACAGAAGGGGGAAAAAGAGACGTCCAGAGCGTTTGCTTGCCTGTTTAGGTTTGTGTACCGTTGTGCATTGTCGCCAGTACCCCGTGCAGTTTGTCTTCTCCTCGATGGAGCAATACGCGCGCCGTAAATTACGACAACGATAAAGGCGAGACTAAAAGGAGAGACAGACTGCCGCCACTTCGCGTCGCGATCCATCAAACGGCCGATCGTCGGCGGTGAAGGACGCGCGGGACAATATCGAGGCAAACGTGGGACGCGCGATCGCTCTCGTGCAGGGAAACGGGCAGACGACGACGAGAGCGATAGAGAATAAAGGGAGCCGGGCGCGCCGGACAATAGCGAGTTCTCGACAGCGCGATTTTCACGCCCCCGTGCCGATCCGCGCGATTCACTCCCTCTCCCCTCGATTCGTATCGCGAGAAGCACCTTTGCGGTTGACAGATTTATGGGGACACGCGTGCGGAGACCTCGGTATAAAAGTATCATAACGAATCCGAACGCCGAACTACTGTCGCCCCGTGCGCCACTCCGGACGATCGTAAGCACCAAGCCGCGATTTGGAAAAAAAGATAGATAGGTAGATCTATAAATAGATAGATAGATAGATAGATAGATAGATAGATAGATAGATAGAGAGAGAGAGAGAGAGAGAGAGAGAGAGAGAGAGAGAGAGAGAGAGAGAGAGAGAGAGAGAGAGAGAGAGAACGGGGGCATCGGACGGCGTGACGGATGAGAGCGAATCCGTCGATCGTGATCTATCCGCGTCGCTTCTCTCGACCGCAATGGTGAAATAAGCTCGGAGGAAAATGAGAAATCGCCGCTCGCGTCTCCGTTACCGGGAGACTGAAGGATATGAGAACGGAGACACCGCGCGGCATTCTCTCTAGCGATGACGCCGCTCCGGAAAGTGATTTTTTCCTCCCCATTTTGCACGCCGCCGTTTCTCTTCTGTTCTTCCGCTATTTATCCCAGCCAGAGAGACGAGACGAGGCCTCTGCGTCTAGGTATACTCGGCTTTTGTTTCGTTAAACCTCGAGCAAACCCGATACACGTGCGCGTCGGGGGCGCCGATCTCTCTCGTCGTCACGTAACGCGCGCACGTTTGTGAGCGGTTTTTCGACCGCAGCGAGCGATAATGAAAAGTGTAACGTACACGCAATATTTTTGTTTGTTTGTTTGTTTTCGTCAGTTAATGCCGCGCGGCGAAAATCTCGTTTTCATCGCGTCGCGGCTCGGCGCGAACGCAAGGGGCTCCCTTATTTCAAGAGGGATTATCTCGATGCGCAACCGACGGGGAAATTTTTGTCGCGTCGTAATCGTGAATCTTACGTCAAGATTTTGGTGGGTAAACAAGAGATTTGGGTGTACGCGGGTGTGCGAGACGCGCGCGGGTTATTGCCTGAAACCCCCGTGGAGCGAGCTCGTGGCGCTCGTTTACGCGAATTGTCTGACGGGTAGTATTTATGCGAGCACAATAAACCCTCGCCACTCCGGAGGAATTATATTTTGAGGATGCAAATCCACAACGCGCGGCGCGCGGGGGCGCGGGTGTGTATGCGCGCGCGCAAAACACCGCGGAATGTTTTCACCACGGACGTAGGAGGGACGAGAGGAGGAAAAAGGAGGAAAGAGGAGAAAAAAAAGATAGAAGATATTCCGAGACCGCCTTCTATTTCGAAGTGTGGTGTGAACACCCGGCATCAAAGAAACGCGCGTGGAAAGAGCATGCGGGGGAAACAAAGCCACGGGGAAACCAGAACGCCAAGGGGGAAAAGTTGGAAATTATACGATTACTCTATACGATACCTCGCCCGCCGCCACCGCCGCTGCACAGGTTCAAGTACTTCCGCCTGTTCTCTCTCACTTGGAATTGGATCCGCAGGAAAATATGCCTTATAACAATCGCGCAAGTTTATCTGAAAAAGCGTTCAGCGGAGATCGAGGGCGTTTTACATTCAACGCGCGTTGTTGGCATTTGCATTGCAGTACACCATCCAAGAATGGTTCTGTTAAATCACTAATAAATATGTAAAATATTTCAGCCTCTTTAATTGTCGATCGACATTAATAATCGATTAATTGACAAATTTTTATTTGATTTTTATTTTTGCTTAATGATATAAAAATGATTAATTTGATATTAATTAACGATGCAGAAAATAAAAAATTGTTGACCCACAATCAAGAACCAAATGAATTAATAACTGCGATATCATCGCTTCTATGATTTTCTATTTACGTGGAAGAGACACCGTAAATGACACTTCGACACCCTTCGGCGATTTTGTTATCGAGATAATTGCTCTACAGTTGTTGACGATAGCGTCAGATGGTGATGGAATTAAAGTCGGTACTTCATATTGTCAAGCATTGTTCAAAGTTCCGAGTTAATTATCAAACTTCACAGTATACTTCTATCATTTGCTACAAGAGAGCAGACGAACGACCTTTGAATGCAAGTTCCGAATTTACTAAGGTTACCAAGTGACTTAATTAACTCGTTACGGTACTTAGTTACGCTTCTTCAGGCTTTCGCCCGCGAGAGAGGCGAGAAACGAGCGAGAAACGCGAAAATTAAAAATAGAACGGGAAATATTATTTTTTTCGCAATGACGCGCGGCGGTGAATGAAATCGAGCGCGATCTCACAAAAAAGATACCTGATATGATTCATTATCGAAATGTTATATCAATTGAAATTTATACTTCAATATAATGTTTTTCAATAAGATTTTATCAAATTGCATCGCGTAGCATTGTGTCGGCTATTGCAGTTTTTATTTGATTGGATGTAGAAACCAAATATTAATTCTCTTTATCGAATCAATAAACCAGAGGCAAAATATCCTCGTCAATTTACAGCGCGTATCACCGATTACACGCGAAAACGTGCGCGCGTTTAAACGTGTAGCGCAAAGTTTAGCAACTTTTCAGTCAGTTACAAACATATCGCTGTTCCGCGTTCCTTCACTCGAAATTCCGACGCACCGCAAAACGGTAATAATTCATCCATCCGTTTAAACCTTTTTTTTCATTCGTTTAAAATTCGTGTCAATCGTTGGTTTCTCGCGCGATTCAACAACCGATCGAACAACAACTTTTGATCTCTCGTTTCGCGCGCGAAACAACAACGGCAATTTCGCGAGAAACGCGCGCGCGTATAATATGCACGACGCGCGTTTTACGCTATTCCAGCGCGATAATTCACGCCCGGGGATTTTCGAAACGAGGATGAAGGGTACGACTGGAGTATAGGGAAGACAGCGAGGAACGTACGCGCGCCGGGCGGTGGAAGTTGGCCGCGCCGGTGGAATCGCGCGCGGTATAGGGCGACAAAAAACGGGGCGAGCACCGTCGGAAAGTTACGATTTTTCCGCGGCCTAGCCGGCTCACTGCCGCGGAGAGAGTATAAATTTATGCGGCAACTTTCGCCAGGAACCAAATGCAGAGAGATCCGGATATTATATATCGCCCATAGAAGTCGGGCAAAGGGATAGTTTATCCCTCGGCAGACACCGCGGAGACGCTTATGGCCGGTCCAGGACCTTCCTATACCTTCCGCTACCTCCCAGGTAGCCACGTGGACTATCCGGGTTGACTCGATTTTGATATTCACCGGCGCAGGTCGCCGAGCTATATAAAGTTGCCCCCCCCCCTCCCCCCATTACTGAAAATCCACTAACAACCAATACCACTTGATTGATGGTTGTTTGGTAGTATTTGGTAATCCATTCCCGATAAATGGTAGTCAAAGTTGTAAATAACATTAAAAAAAAGATATAGGCGCGTTAAATTAGTTCCTCCTTTCCGTAAAATACGTCTATTTTCGATACTTCTAAATCGAAAATTATCAGCACGACACATTTCCGTCGAGTGCCGTGCTGACGGCAGAAATAAAATTGCTTAAAAAATGTTTATGATATTTACACAGTCTGGAAAGCCATGTACATTTTGTGAGGAAAGGCTAACTTCACGCGCGTATCTCTTTTTTTTGTAATACTACACGGAAAAAACAATTTTGCTGAATCCAGATCTGAAAATAATTTTTGTTTAATAATCAAAATAATTTTGTGCGAAAGTTTTGTGTAAAATGATTGCTAGAATATCAAAACGTTTTATAGCAATGCTTATCAGTTTTAATATTCCAACAAATTATTTTGATGATTCAATAAAAAATTATTTTCAGATCTGTATTTAGCAAAATGTTTAGACCTTTCAACAAAATCGTGCTTTCAGTGCACAGAAATAATTTTACTGGAGATCTGAAAACAATTTTTGTACAATAATCAAAATAATTTTGTGCGAAAGTCAAAATAATTGCTAGAATATCAAAACATTTTATAGCAATGCCTATCAGTTTTAACCTCGGTTTTAACATTTCAACAAATTATTTTAATGATTCAACAAAAGTTTTTTTCAGACCTTAGTATTTAACAAAATTTTTAGACCTTTCAACAAAATCGTTCTTTCCATGAACCAATAAACTCGCGAATACCGACTAGGGTTAATATCTATTTCCACCAATGTAGATCAACTATAATCTCGGCTTAACATTTACTCTTAATTTTTTTCTAATTCTTAAAACTAGAAAAAGATAAAAATTAAGCCAAAATTAAAGTTTACATTGGTACGTGGAAAGAATGATTTTGCTGAAAGATCTTAAAATTTAGCTGGATCTGAAGATAATCTTGATAAACTATCAAAATAACTATGTCGAAAATTCAAACAAGTTGCTAAAATATCAAAATTTTGCAGCACTGTTCAATATTGAATTTCCAATAGAATTATTTTCAGATCTTTCAGTAAAATCGGTCTTTCCATATATTATAAAAACGAGAATATTTTCAATTTTTATTAGTTCCTATTGCAAAATGTCTCATACAAAAATTAAAATAAAAATATAAACACAACGTCGAAAAACTTTTTTTATATTTGTTCATGTTTTTCTCAATATTTTTTCACGCATATATGCGTGATGTGTAACATATGTTCAGTACTACAGCGTTTGAAAAATTAAGCTTGGATGGACCGTACCGAGTTTAAAAGAGGAGTTATATCCCAGAAAATATCAACTCTCGCGATATAAAGGCGGTCTATCTTGAAAATTTTCGCGGGATCGCGACAACGCGCGCGCGCGGATTAAAAAGTTCCCGCGTGTTTGCGCGAAACTTGAGGGGCACATACGGCCTCAAAGGGGACCGGCCGCGAGGCCGCGCATGATAAATGCGCCGTGATCGAGTCGCGAGATAAATGAGGTAGTGCGCGCGGCTCGCGTGGGTGGATGTCTCTGCATGCACGGAGTGTACCTCGCTTTTACAAAACTCTCATCCTAGATTTAAACCTCCCTATACTCGCTCATAGATCGCGCTTATGCATACACGCGCTCGGCCGTGTGTGTCTTTTTACTTCTTTTTTTATTTGATCCCGGCTCTGTGTGTATATGTCGCGGGGAAGGATCTCTACCAAGGTCTCTGTACCTTCTACGAGACATAAACGGCTGCATTACATTTGGAAAAATTGAGTACTTCATATACAAGAACAGTTAATAAACGGAACAACGGAATTTTCTCTTTGTGTTGCGCTTCTGTAGAGAGAGAGAGAGAGAGAGAGAGA
>NW_012026987.1:1022482-1040589 GCF_000956235.1 Wasmannia auropunctata
ATGATTCAATAAAAAATTATTTTCAGATCTGTATTTAGCAAAATGTTTAGACCTTTCAACAAAATCATGCTTTCCGTGTATGTTATTTACAACTTTGACTACCATTTATCAGGAGTGGACTACCAAATACTACCAAACGACTACCAATCGAGCGGTAACGGTCGTTAGTGGATTTTCAGTAGTAGAGGGAGGGGGCAACTTCACACAGCTATGTCGCCGGGGCAAAATTATTCCTGAGTGGCCCGAGTCTTTTCAATCTCGTCGTGCGAGAGGAAACGACAGCCGAATCCCGATAGGTGCAAAATCGATCGGTGCGTTCAACCAAACGATCCGCTCCGATAATGCTTGATCTTTTACCGCACTTTGACTAAGTCTGTTTACACTCGAAGCGTTTATGGCCCTTCGTGGCCGACGTATCGAAGAGAGGAGGTATTTAATTCGTTTAACTGATGAAATGCTTTTAAAATCCCATTCCGGATGTTTTCGAGGATCACTGAGAGATGTATCCGCGCGATGTTCGTTAGTACAAACGAATTGAATTGCTTCAACGGGAAGCCTGATAATACACGTGACTCTCTCGCTTCTAAAAAAAAAAAAAAATGTGAATAATTCCGTTCGACTTTTCATATTTTTTTCCTTTTTTCTTGTTAACTACGAGTTTCTCGTTTATTTAGATAAAACAGTTTCCATGGTAAAACGAAGATATGTGCGAAACTTTCCCAGAAATTGCGGAACAGAGGCGTTCGTTGCATCATTATTAAACATGAAATTAAGGGCGGTATTTAAACGTAACACGAGATTGTTCCGCAGAAGATTAATAAATGCATGGAAAAATATTTTCATTTTGTTGGAGAAGAATTTTCATTCTTACACGCAATAATGTGAAGAGAGGAGTGTATAAGTATCATGTAACGCATTTTCCGCGGGATAATTTCTCGAATTTACACCGCTGCAGATCGCGTACGGTCAATGCGAACGGAATTATGCACAATTTTCGGGCGAGAGAAACAGAGAGAGAGAGAGGGGGGAGGGGAAGAGAGCGAGAGAGGGAGAGAGCGAGCGTGTACTACTGAATACTAATGTTTCTCTCTGGTCGAAGCCACTCAACGTATTATGAAAATCGCGCGAATACGTAAGTGATTCGTGCCACGAAATTCCTTTCGACACGCCGCGGACGTAACTTTTCCGTTCGCGACACTCCGGCCGGTCGGTACCGATAAGGTCCATTCATTCATTCAGGATCACGTACGTATTCCGGGGAAATCTGTGAAAATTTACAAAGACCTTAACCCGAGTGCACATCTATGAATTAAAGATCGAGAGGACGAGATCTCTCGCGCGGTATCATTTTGCGCTCCGAACGTGTGTACGTAAACACGCGCAGCACAGCTGTGTATGCGACGGGGATCTGTTTATTTAGAGAAAAGGAGAAGGAAAAGCAATATAAGCTGCGATAAAAGGACCGTGCAGAGAGAGAGAGAGAGAGGGAAGATCGGAAAATATCCTCGTCGATAGGTATAGCGCGGATAAAATATTATGCTTGACTTGATGCGAGTCGCGCGAGTGTAAATTGCAAAAGGGCGGAGAGAACCGCACGCACGGGTCCTCCTCGTCTAGAAATTGCCTCTTAATGTAAAAGGGCAGGTATTACGCTCGTTAACGTTTTCGCGAGGGTTTGTAATATTCACGGAGGGACATTTTAAACGTCTCGGCATTTCCTGAACGCCGCGAATGGATTATTATGGAGTCAATGAACGCGCTCGGTGCTTTTAATTAAGGAGCGTTTTGCGGCAAGCGACGACGGCGACGGCGATGGCGACGTTGATGACGATGCGTCCCGCCGTCCGGGCGTTGCATGGCCGGAACAATTACCAGTATTTTACCGGCCGATGAGTAATTTGTTTGCTCGCAGCGGGTATCATTTAAAATGTCCGCCCGGATAATCGGAGGATCTGTTAGAGGAAGCAAACGGGGCTGGGAGGAGGGTGGGAGGAGGGTGTTTTGAGGGCACGCGGGTTGCGCGGGGTGACGTGACAGCCTACAATCGCTTTACATATTCATGATGTAGCTCCACGGACGTGCGCCGCGAAATCACGGAATTCAGCAGCCTCATCGTCCATTCAGAATTATTCCAGAGTCGCTTGCCGGTTGATTCGTGTCATCTATAGTTTTTTTTAATTGTTTCAAGAGATTCGTCGCGGAATCGTGAATTGCATCTAGTTCGCGTAAACAATTAAAAAAGAAAGAGAAATGAGGAGGGGGGCAGGAAAGAGGAAGACTCGACGGAATGCGGAAATATGCAAAATGTCCGTTGTTTAAATTGATCATAGAATTGGCTAACGCAGATAGAAACGTTAAATTTTCGAGCTACATCCGTATCTCGATTCGACAGCAATTCGCGTAATGTCGCGTTGACTTTGGGCGCGCGCTATTCGTCGACGAGACGTACACAAGATTAATGAGAGAGGTATCGAATGCAAGCGGAGAGAAAGAGAGAGACCGGAGAGCGTCGCGGAGCCCGCGTTCCACCTCAAACGATCGCGCGTCTGGATCGGAGAGCGAACGGAAAGGTATCGATCTCTCCTCCTTCTTCCTCTCCTCCCCCCCCCCCTCGTCCGACCGTTCTTAGAGCGCGGAACAGGTCGCCGACTTTCATCCTTTTCCATTCGGCGCTCGAGAATTAGGGTCGACGAATCCTTTCCGAGCGAAGGACCCGAAGTAGGGCCTGAAAGCCAAGAGGACCCTGGGGGCTCTTTCTTACGATAAATTTCACTGAGTGCCGGGTCAATCTTTCTGTCGACCCCTCCGCCTGTATTTGCCTCCCACGATCCGAACGAGTGCGCTTTAGCGAAGCTGCGCTCAATTATTCCCCGGCTAACGGGAATACTTGTTCTAATTACACGCGTTCTTCTTTCGTCTTCTCTTTTAAACGGGAAAAGAGATAGAGGGAAAGAGAAAGAGAGAGAGAGAGAGAGAAATCGCAAGAAGTTATATTCTAAAATTTATAACGCTCTTTCATTTCGAACGCGCATAATTTTGCTATGAATTTCGGATACGTGTTCAACGATCCCACGACGACGGCGCGGCAAATATTTGTTCGCACAATGCTCGGAGTATATCGAACTTGGAAATTCAATATCACACAAAGAGTTCAGCCGCACAGTGTATCCACGCAATTCGCCCTTTCGCCTTTCGTAACTCGGTCGCGAGAAAGCGGTATCTCGAGGGTATCGGCGTGGTTTACGTCACCTTTTGCTCCCGCCGCGTACAATGGACTTAAATAGGGTGGGATTCTAAAGAGACGCCGCGCGCGCGCCAGCGCGATCAGCTAAAATCATTTTAAGAAAACTCGCGTTTCCCCGAACAGGTGCAGTTGTTGTGGAGTAAGAGCATCGGTGTTTTGAGGGTGGGAAAGAAGGGCGCGAGCGCGCGCGCGCGTGCGGGGCGAGGAGGCGGACAGCGACGGCGAAGAAGAATGATAAAGGACGAAGATAGATGGATAGGTTGAAAGGTTGGGCGGAAGAAAGATAGGCGGTTGGGGGGTAGCGGGGGGGGGGAGGGGGAATAGGAAGCAACAAAAGAAGGCGCGCGCGCGGGTGGCGGCGGCGGTGTGCATCTCTCCTTTCAAAGTATTTCTATGACGTTGCCCGCGCGTTTCGTGGTTCATTAGCGAGAAAGGGTTCGCTCTTTGTTGACGCGGGCGATACGGCATGGCGAAAATACGGTCATGCCGACGATACAGAATCGTGGCACGACCGGCAACACAGGTTTCGTGGGCTATTAGCCGGTTATTCGAAGCCGCCGCCGCCGCCGCCGCCGCCGCCGCTGCCGTTGCTTCGCCAGACATTTCGGGCGATCCACCGATGATAACATCGCCGCGATAACTGCATTCAGCCGGGGCGACGCGACCGGAAGTCCACGGGGCGAGCACCCGACGAGGGTAATTAATCTTATCGAGACTGCTATTCTTGCGCCGGGCGTAAGCTCCGGATTAAACGTGCCGCGGCGTAATAATTACCGCGGACGTGACGGAATGAGTGCATCCGCGGGAGAAATATTACGCCCCGAACTTCCGCATCTCCTCTTTCTCTACGGCTAAAGGATTAAAGTTATACCTCTAGTTTCATGGATTTACGAAACTTATAATTACTTTCTCATTATATATTCGCCGAACGCCGGCCTCGCGGACGCGCACGTTAGTCCGCGCGCGCGATTTTTGCGTTCCCGCGCCGCGCGTTGAAATCACAGCGAGAAATTCGGTCGCGTCACGGCCGAGCCAGTAAAAAAAAAAGAAAAAAAATCCAGAACGAGAGAATTCGCGGGGAATATCGAGGCCACGGCTGGATTTTTTGCAATTAGCAAAGTGCCTGGGCCAATGGCAGGCCGCCCGACTGAATGTGACGCCTCGCTATTGTGCCGGCGCAACACGGTGCAGCACGGCGCGCGCGTTCTACACCTATATTCGCGATCATTTTTAGGATAGGTAGCGTACCGTGCACGCGCGTCAGACTTCTTTTCTATTCGCTGCACTGTGCACCGGGGAGCGTGTCCCGCCGATATCGAAACTACGCGAATGATCGCCGAAACGTCGCGGCGTTGACATTCCGAACGGGCGCTTTCGCGAAAGCGTGAAAGCGCGACAATGCGAGATTGGAAAAGTCGGTGGGAAGAAAGGATTCGAGGAGGAGAGAAACTCGAGAATGGAACATCCTCACGCTGCTATCACCTGATGTAGAAGCGAAAAGGAAGGACGAGACGCCCGCGCGAGAAATACATTTGTCCGAGAAAATCTAATGTCAGATTCGGAGAGCTCTTAAAATTAATACGAAAGAAAAATGAGTAGGAAAGAGAGAGAGAGAGAGAGGGAGGCAGAAAGAAATGGAAATTTTTCAGGTATGACGATTGATTAACGAGGGACTTTCAAGGCGAGTGTCGATCCGACAAACCGCGCGCGCGAGAGGAGAGGAGGCGTAAAAAGGCCGTGGATTCTTTCAAGCCGTCGCACTCGGCATCTATCCAATCCATTTACGGGCATTTCGGGTAGCGCTCGGGCAACAATGGACGCCACTTTCTGGTCGTCGAGTCGTTTGGGGCTCAAGTTAATCGGAACTCCGTAAATCGACCGGAGAATTACGAGAATCCATTTGTCGATGCCGGCTGAGATTAGAGCCCCGGCGCTGTGTAAACAGGGGCAAAACGGTGTAAACGATGCCGGGACGTCTGCGTAACGTCGCGCGACGCCCCGTCATTATTTCACGTCGGCGGTGTGAGCCGCCGCCCATTAATCTACTTATGAAATATCGCAGCGCCGATGAGCGGTATTAATTAAATTATTATAAACGATGGACATAGGCGACGGATCTGCGTTGCTTCTCGTTATTCTTATTGGCGGTGACGCGCGTCTGTGTTAATCAGACGTTAATATCCATATTGAAGGAAAACGACATTGAATCGACATTGTCATGAATATTACCTTTTTTTTCCTTTAAAATCTATTTATCTTTGAAAAATCGAACAAGTGAAGTAAACTGAAATTAAGCTGTCGAAAATATGAATACGATTATTTACTCTATAAAATAACGCTATAAATTATGAAATTCAATTGATTTCACTGCGGCGAACAAGAACGCTAAATGACATCTAACACTTTCGAACGTAACTTTATTTGCAATTACGACATCGATCAAATATTTTCAGGAAATTTAATTTTCTCTCCATTCTTGAAAGCGCCAGTTGCAAGCGGGCGTCCACAAGCCTGTACATGAATGCACTTTGCTATAAATAAAGTATCATATAATTGTGAATAATGTAATCTACAATCGATTCTCGATGATTATCGGTTTTAATATTGCAAAACTTAAAATACTTGCCTGTAACAATGTTATTATGATATAACGGGCTAGCTAATTATAACTTATTCAAGTAGACGCGGTGAATGACCGGCGGCTTGTACTGGCGCACTTAAAAATGCATCATCTACATCGAGCTCTATATTACTTTGCTATATGAATAACAATGTAACATAAGATCTTTATATACTTCGACAAAATCGAGACGAATGTCTTTTTATCGTATTTAACTTTTAACGTAGCCGATGAAACAATAAATGTTATTGACGTTAGAGGTACCCGCTCCCTTCTCCCTCCCTCACACACACACACACACACACACATACACACAGAGTTTTCTCTCGTTCCAAACTCCGAGGTGAATCGACGGTGCGGTTTATACTAGCTGTCGCCTTCTGATTCTCACAAATTTCCGGAAGCACTTTTCCCCGAGAACACACAAGTTCGTATACGTATGGAAACAAGTAAGTCAGCCAGTTCGAAGGGGGAAGGGA
Organism: Wasmannia auropunctata; assembly: GCF_000956235.1. Taxonomy (NCBI): domain Eukaryota; kingdom Metazoa; phylum Arthropoda; class Insecta; order Hymenoptera; family Formicidae; genus Wasmannia; species Wasmannia auropunctata. Next base: position 1,028,826 of record NW_012026987.1, read on the forward strand.
GGGGGGGGGGTATTTAACTACGCGCGTTCGGAAGAGGAATAACCCCATGAATATCCATGAAAGTGATCTTCCCGATCGGATATTGCCACGGATAGTTTGCCATCGTATTAGAACGCATTTTGCTAAACTATCGATCGATCGAGCCCTCTCACCCGCTCCCTCCCTCCCTCCCTCCCTCTCTCTCTCTGTCTCTCCTAGAGAGCTTCACGCGAAGTTATTACTCCAACGGCTTGATGGGGCTTGTTAATTGCATACTCCAAAAGTCAAATAACTCATGAATATCCATGAAAGATATTGGCCGAGGCTGAAACTTTAAGTTTTTTTCAATCTCTCTTCTTTACCGTCTATTATCGTTGGCTATATATACTTGGAGAAAGTGCAATACTGTTTACGCTATCGCTTATGTTATTAAAATATCTTCTTATAATAGCAAAGGAAAAAGAGATTCGTCTATTTTTATAAGAACGTAATATTATATAAAGTAAGTGATGCTCATCTCCGGGTAAAAGTGAAGCTACACGGTTTTTTGGTCGGTAAAGATTTAATACCGAATCGATTCCGAGAAACTCGGTGAACGGGTACTGGAGTATAGCGTGTATAACCTGCAGATTGGCGGGGTGGTATTTTAGGGAGCTCGCGATGCTCAAATGACGTCTAATCGATAATATCGTCTGGAACGAAGTCGGTCCTTTTGACACGACAGAACGACGACTCATAAATATGCATCGCTCGTGCAGGAGCCAATCTCTAAGTAAGCCGGCTTTAACGCGCAGCCAGCTGAGTTTTGACGTGGGTGACCTCCTCCTCGCGGATCTTCGCTCCATCGATGCCGCGAGAGGCAAGATTGCACAGCCGTTGCCTCTTCCGGTTCTCACACAGACGCTAATACTTCGCTGTCTGACATTATCGACGTGCCACCGCGACGTGCTCGACGACTTCGTCGACTTTTGTGTATTTTTAATTGATATCTCGTTTTAATCTTTTATTACTAGTATATATATGCATCTCCTTCATCTCGATGCGACTTAGCCAAAAATAAAGAACATCGTGAATGAATCTATAAAACTGAAACTGAACTGAACTGATCGAGTTCAATTTCTTACAAACTTAGGTATGTTTAAATTTGCCATATCGATATCGGTTGTATATATTTGCTGAGCTTTTAATGTGAACTTTAAAAATAACTGCTACGTCTCTTCGGTTGAGTGGATACATTTTACCATCTTGTCTTTTCCGCTTTCTTTTGTTCGACGTATTTTATGTGTGTCCTCCTTCGGGCTTTAATTGTTAAATTAATTTAATTAAAATCTTCACAACAAATCTTTAATTCATCTCTAATCTTTAATTTCATCCTTATCTTTCCGAAAAGATAAAGAAATTTGCAAATTCTATTGAATACAGAAAGCTTATATGAGGTAAAATAACAAATTAATTATGCGCTTCAAACAATCTTTATCGCGCGCATATGGGTATCTAATACGCTTTGAGATTAAAGATTTCGTTATCGTGCAATAACACAGAGAAATTCGATCATTATGGCGCAAACTGATTACTGAATTAATCACAGGTGTATGAATGCACGATAAGCGATCATGCAATGACCTCGTGACACTGATTTATGTACGTGCAGATATTTCTTATTAACATCATTACACCGATACAACGTCGCGCCAATTACCCGGCTAACACCGTTTTGCTTCTGCAAAACGGTGTTAGCCCCGTGAAGCACATCCGCCGTCTGTTTCTCGCATTTCATCCTTAGGAACAGATTAGCTTCGCGATATCGGGGCCGAGCAGTGTTCGCGCTTGTTAAATTAAAAAGCCGCGACCACGGCGAAATGGTCGGATCCGTATGTCGCGCATCTCGTGGGCGTCGTATCTTTCTAACGCACCCATTCGCCCGGCACGGTAACGATCGCATAAAATCATCCCTCTCTCTCTCTCCCTTTCTCGCTTTCTTTCTCTGTGCGAAAGTCGTCATCGCGTACGCGGACGCGCGACGAATATAAAAATATAAGGACGTCGTGGGAATAAAGGGATGAAGAAATCGTAGCGGGTCGCGCCGGGAGAACGCGCGAATGTCGGTCGTCCTCTTCCGGCGGTCGTCCGCTCCCCGCGCGCGCGACCTACGTCTCGGGCTTACATGCGCTTTCGGTCTCGTAACTTATGCATGTGTCGCGCCGGGATATGCATTCCGCAGACGGGAGTTGCGAGTATATCGGAAGGTCCGGTGGCAAGCGATAATGGCGCCGCGACCTACTTACTTTTCCTGGCGAAGAAGGCGGAATGATATATTTTCATCCATCGGGGGTGGAGAGGGCGCGACCCGCGCTGCACGCCGGTCGCGGAGCTGCAACGGAGCGGAAAACGGTATAGATATAGGAAAGCATCCGACGAAGGGTGAAAACGATAGAACGCGTGCTCGGCTCGTACCGATAAAGAGAGCGACGAGCGCGGGTGTGATGCCGATAAACGTTTACCTTTTCCCGTATGATTCTCTCTTTTCTCGCTCGTCCTCCTCCTTGAAAGTTCGCGAGCTTGCGCCGTTTCTGCGGATTTGCGTCCGATCCCCTCTCGACGAGGTCTCGCCTTTGTTGCGCGCCATTAAGTGCAAACGGTATATACCGGTGCCATGTGTGTCCGGCGATGCGAAAATTTTTTTCGGAAACACGCCGCCGTTGACGGCAACGGTTACCGTTAATTGGCAGTAATCGTTACGTGACGATACGCTCGAGCCTGACGCGGCGCGTCCGATCGAACTTTTCCCGGTCGATTCGATTAGCCAATCGATTTTTCCGGATTTTGATAGTTTGCGAGGAACCGGCGCTTCGTGAAGCTTTCGCCTTTCTCTCGCTCTCTCTCTCTCTCTTTTTGGTTTTGTTTGATATCGACGATATTCCACGAGCGTTTGAAAACGAGCCGCTGCCGCCGGTCGCGGACGGGCGCGCATCCGATTGTCGCCGTGACCGGCGGCGAGGGCTATTGGCACGAGCCCGCGTCCGCGGGGTTGGTCACGCATTAGTAATTGCCAATTTCCAGGCAAACCCTAAACCCGACGTAAACGTAGCGTTGTGCCGCGTCAAGGGAATCGGTACGCCAGACACCGCGGCCGGCAGGCACCGATGACGTAAACACGCAGGGACATTCGGGCACGGCCGGCACCGATGAATTCAATTTCCCGCTCGTTACTCGCGGGATGAAGAACGACGATTTCATTGACAACGTGACGCTGCCGCCGGGATTATCGACCCTGTGGCGGCGACGGTGGCGTTGGCACTGATACTGGTGCGAATCCGCCGGTGTCTTTGCGGCCCGCGCGTTTTCGCCGTTTGCTACGCATTCAAATTGCGAACGCCGCAGATTCGGATCGCGGATGTGACGAGATTAGACGGGCCTCGCGGGCTGTTTTACAGCCACTAACACGCGCGCGTAGTCGACATTTCGATTTACGCGAAAGCCACCGTGAGGATCGCCGAGACGGCGTATATACGTATATATATTCTGTCTCTGACGTATCGCGGAACGACCGGCCGCGGCTTTTATGATTATTCATAAAACTCCGGCCGTGTCGTCGCTCCGAGTTATTTCCGGAGACAGCTTGCAGGTAGATTCGCTTGGAACGAATGGATTTTTGGAAACGTCATAAATACGACGGGGATTCATGAGCGAGAGAGAGAAAGAAAAAGGGAAGAAGGAGAGGGAGAGGGAGCGGAACTACGCGGCGCACGATTATAGATGATAGAGGGTAAACGATCCGGCGCATCGTCGATCGCCGGAAGTCGCCTCATGGATATTCATAAGTCGCGCACCGGCGGCGTCCCGGTGTACACCATTAATCCGACGCTTGAACCGCAACGAGTCCTTAATCATGGCGCAAGGAAAAAGTAAACCCAAGAGAAACATTAACTTTCGCGCGGGCATCATTTATTACACTTTTTTTTAATTTCTACTTAATCGCGTTATATTTAGACCGTCGCTCAGTCATCGTTTGTTAAAGTGTCTTGGCATTGTGTTACATATTTTAGGAGAATTATGGTACGCGTGGGAGCCACGCGTGAATATATGGAAAAGCTGCGAAAATAAAGCTGCTGTAAAATAATGAAAATATAGAGTGCTTGCTGCCTCGCAAAATTATACTCATTTCGCTTAGATAATCTTTAACAAATAACATCATTAATGCTTGTAGTTTCGGATTTTTAGATTCGGACATTATGACGCGATCTCATTGACACTCTCTTTCTCTCCCCCAATATTTTGAATTTCTATACAGCTGTTTATTTAATGCGCGAGGAAATATGACAGATTGTCCGGCACGCTTGTAATGGGTCAGTGAGAGATGGGCGACAGCGGCTCGTATTTATGCGGGAGAGCAAAAACACGGGTGCGGAGGCCAAATCACGGGATGGACGACGGCAATGGAACGGCGCGGCGCGGCGCGGCGATGCAATTGTTGCACGACACACAGGCCGAATCTCGCCGGGCGGCCGATACAGTTGACAACGGTTAAGTACCAGGCGTGTACGCGTACGCAAAACCGAATTGTATTAGGAACTTCCCCGCGAGCACATGCTCGAATTTGCATAAACGCCGGCGCGCTCGCCTCCGTTACAAACCCGCGGCCCGCCGAGTGAGCGAGCGCGTGTGTGTGCGAGCGTGTGTCAAGTGCATCCGCGTAGGACCGCAGTAGGCGCGCACGTTGTTAGCCCCGAAGTGGCTAAATCTATTGGAATGACCTGCGAACACGCGCGCGGCGGGATTTCGCCGAGAGATTGAATATTGAATCACCGATGTCCCTCTTTCCTCCTGCCCTTCCCCCTCTGCGTTCGACGGGATCGACGAGCGCGACGATTTTACGCTTCTCGCCCCTGTCGTTAATTGCCATATCGCCCCTCTCCCCCTCCCTCGGGTGACTTCGCGCGCGGTGTCTTATACACACCTATATACACGTAAAACGAGAAACGCCGGGAGCTCGAGGACAGTGCGGACTCGTCAGAGTTTGACAGATGGGACGGACGGCCACATGGCCTTTCGACCTGGGGTAATCATTTTCGTGCGGTTTGACCCCGCGAGGGCCAGCACCTTCCAATTAGGACAGGCGATCAAAGCGACGAGCATCGCTGTCGTCAGGTGTACACCTGTAGACAGTAAACCCCGGCGCACACCGGCCAATTAATCTCAGGCGAGACAATCGATTTCTTGCCGCATGCCGCCGGCTATCCGTCTTCCCGCGCTACTTCCGGTTCGCGATATTTGACTCCTATCGGTCGCCCATACCGCGCGGGAAATATTTTACCGCCGCTTCGTGCATTCGTCTTCGCTTCTGCGGTACATTCGGCCGCGGAATTAATCGCCACGTCTGGAAATTGAAGTTACGAAACAATATTCGGACCAAAAAGATAAAATGCCTACGGCTGCCGTCAACTCACGCGAATCTATCTTGTTTTACGTAGCAGATTCATGCGATAAGAGAGAGCGATCGATAAAAAAAAAAGAATCTTCTGTACGTGTTCTTTTCTCTTTTTCATTTGCCTTTTTCACGCTGTGTTACGAGTTGTTAGATATCCCGTGTAAGGGTCACATTTTTTTTATAACATCGAAATCTATATTTTACAAAATTATATTAATTTCGTTGCCCAATTTCTTTTAATAATTCGGAATTCATTTGTTGACGCGGCTGTGAACGCCAGTATTCAAGCCGACGAATCCCGTCGGTCGAACGACGGATAGGAAACTCCACGGATGAAGGAATCGGCCCGACGTTGGACCTTCATCGTCGTTCTTTCCTCTTCGTTTTTTTTCTTATCCTTCACGTGGACGACCTTATCTGTTTGCCCGTGTCGCTACCGGGCTCCTTCGCGTTTTCCGTATTTTTGTAGCGCGCGATATTGGTCCCGGTGGAGTGCCCGATAGTTCGATACCTCACGATACACCGAGGTATTATTGCCATTCCTGTTTACTCCAACAAAACAAAGTGCCCGGGCCCGTGCGCGTTCCACGGACGGGCGTGTATATACACGGATAATGGCAAATGCGACGAGAGCTCCCCCCGTACCAGAGGCTGCTTCTTCCTCTTTTAAACGTCGAGTAATTTCGACGGCCACCCATTCCCGGTATCCCGGAAACAATCGATGCGATGGCATTTGCCGAGGTTGAAATTAAATTTTGGTTTAAAGCACCAGAGACATTCCTGTACATAATATTACGAGCGGTCGAGTCAATAAATCCAGTAGATAGTGCTGCACATTCTTGAGATAAATGCTTACTCGCGAGAGATAAGAGGAAGAGGAGCTCTGCAATTTCCTTTTTTTTTCCCTCTCTTTTAAATCTTGTCGCATTATTGCGAACTTTCAGGAGCCTAATAAAATACACGCGACGGTAATATCGCATACTTAACTACGACAGCTGGAATTACGTTGCACCACCTATTAAATATGCAGCCTGAAAATTAAAATTATTATGACTTCGTGTTTTTACGCGAACGTCGTAGGCGGTGACAAATGAACACGTCGAAAAATGTATCAAGATTACGACGCGGCGGGGCCAAAGCCGACGCGCGCGACGTGGTCCGCAGCGCCAGGATTGCAGCGCGACGTTACTTATATACGCGAGAAAACGCCGCCGCGTATTACCCTCCTCCCTCCCCCCTTCCCTCCCTACCTGTGCGCGGTATCGCGCGACCGGTAATACGACGCCGTAGCAAATCACGAAATAAAATAAAGGTACAATGCATTACCCATAAAATAAAGCGCCGGGAAGCGTCGCCCAGCGGCTGAACTATCGCCCGCCCTGAATAACGACGAGCGACGACTCGCCCGCAGCGCAGCCTCCTCCCGCCTTACGGTTTCCTTACGGCAGGTTCCGCCACTTCCATCACGCGCGCAACGACGTTTGTAGAACATTCGGGGAGAGGGAGAAAAAAAATGCGCTCTCGTAAAGCTGCCCGTTTGCGACGCGTGTCGGCTGCGTCGTGAGAAGGAAACCGTATGTAGGGCGTAAAACGGTACGTGCGTGTCCGTAAAAATGGAACGATTGGGGGAGAGGGGGATGGAAGGGGGACATATATATGCGGAAAGGGCGAGGTCGGTCGCCCTCGTTGCGTTCTAAGAGTAGCAAACTGGTTCCGACCGGAATGGACAATCTGTCGAACGATGGCGGTGAAGTCCTCCCCGCAGTTTTCGGAGAGTTTCCGAAATGCCGCGATAAAAACTGAGATCGAAACGTTATTTCGCGTACACTTTAGAAGCGGGAAAAAAGTATTACGCGATTCGACCGCTTTTTGCAAGAGGCAGACAGAATGTCTCTGCGTGATGAAAAAATTACAACGGAAAATACTTGACTTATGAGATTAATGGAGAAACGAGTTCGTTCGTGTAAATAATGTAAATTCTTATATGAATAGCGTTTAAATATATTACAACTCCTGCCTTTGGTGTCAAGCTGCAAATTTTAGATGATTTAGGTGCTTGTTTGTCTGCAAATGGCATACCGCGTCAATTTCAGTGAAATCTCAACGTTGATTCGAGCAACGTGAGAGATAAATTAGAGACAATTTCTTTTCTTTTTTTTTTACGTTCATTATCTCGCAAAACTTTCGCGCATAAGAGAATTGCGAATGGCAGAAGACAAAATGGTAAAATTGGTCTTGCGTATGTCTGCAAGATTTTCCCTCTGTTGTTTAGCGAGGAGCTTTCAATTGAAGCTCCTTCGAGCGTGAGAGTCTCGAGCTCTTTTTATAATATTCGCCCTTTGTATGAGACCTGCGTTGGTCCTTCAATTACTTTCCGAGTTTCCTCGCTCTATTAGACTTTAATTTGCTGTTCCTCGCTACATAAAGGAGACACTCCCTCGCGCGCGCGTCTTCAGTCTCGTCCCCAGCAGATGATGAAGTTTATAATCTAAGTCACGTTTTTAATTTTTCATCCTTGATTCAATTATCAACTGATTTGCGATCCGTTTCGGAGGCAGCTCCGTTATATAGTCGATTAAGCATTTATCCTTTAAGTAGGGAGTTTCAGAAAGCTTTTTGTGAGGTAGATTATCTATGAATTACGCATTAAATGCATTATACTTTTACTCGCGCTACTGTCATCTTGTTTCACGCGCAAGCACGGTTTCCAGAATAACAACAACCGTTATAGGAGGATGCAGCGAAAAATTTCAGATTGTACAAATGATGAAATAGTTTTTAAACCGACATAAACGTCATAACTCATTTATGCTCGAAGCGGAAATTTGTGAACCTCGGTATCTAATAATTATAATAATCATGATTGCTCGCTCTGGAAACATTAATTAATACCATGCTCGCCGGAAATGGCGAGCCGGACCGTTATATATTGAAACGCGCAACGACGATTTACTAATTCTGTATACACCTGCGTTTCCCATAAATTTGTCAGACTTTGGACATGTAGCTTTCTGAGCCCAAAGTATGCATTAATATTTCTCTTCGGGCCGCGAGTGGCCAGTTTGGAGGCGGTGGCTTCCGGTACTATCGAACAATGTCCACGTGCTGTTGGTTGTCCGAGGCCAAGCCAGGCGGACAGAGATGGAAAGAGGGGAAGAGAAATAGTAGAGAAGCAGAGAGAGAGAGAGAGAGAGAGAGAGAGAGGGAAAGGGTGAGGGAGAACAGCCTGATAGGACAGGCAGTGATTTCGCTGCTTACGCCTGACCCATTTCGCATTCGTACCACTTGCCGGTCGAAATACAGCCTCGTACGCTGTCGCGTGTTTGTGCAGTGACTATGGATGGCCGGTACGAGGTCTGCTAGAGGATGAGGCGGCGGCGGCAGCGACGGCACGAGGAAAACGGAAGAGGACGGATCGGGGATGTGGAATGCGAGCTGTGTGCGCGGGGGAGTGAGCGAGCTGGCTCGCGGGGGATGGTCGCAGGACGAGTGCACCGGATTATATCCGGACCGATTCTACCGAAATGTATCTCCGTCGTTGCGCCTGAGCACGTTCGGATGCGTGCGTGTGCGTGTGCCAGTGTCGCATACACGCGCCCGCGTAATATTGTCGCTATACATAGCGCGATCCGGAAATAGAGAGTATACAGACGCAGCTAGTATAGGGACACGACGAAAAATCATTGCGTCGATACGGTTAGAAGCTCCGGTTTCTACCGGCTTTTGAAGCCGTACTCTCTCCCTGCGCTTTGAATTATATTTCACTCGGAAATTATTTTGACAGGGATGAATAATGAAATCCGAGAGTAACATATGTTTAAAACCGTAATTTTTGTAGTCTACATTATTACGTTTGGCTACACACATTTTTCTTTGAATAAATATTAAAAATATATAGGTTAAGCTCATATGACATTCAGTCACTCGGATGTCAGTGCACCGAGATATCAAGTTTCTCTAAACAGATTAATTTATATAAATGTTAACGTGGCTTGTAAATATATAAAAGAATATTCTAGCGAAATACGAGAGAGCTCCTACATTTTTACCTTAACCGAATTATTGTTCTCTGTTCCATTAGAGTTTAATTTTCGAGATATTCTGATTAAAACGTGTAATCAAAGCGCGAGGGGATACGGCCAAGCAGGTCGATCGAGCAAGTTAGTTAACGAAGTGCCATTCAGTGAAACGAACGGTTACTCGGTGTAAACGTTAATTGGCACGATTTAACCTTAAATCTACCAATAACTACGTAGAGACGAGATCGGGTTGTCAAAGCAAATATGAAATAAATACCCGCGAAAAATTATACACTTCAATTTAAGTCGACATAATTTTTTGTGCTAGTTTTAATATTATGATAGATGTGTGTGCAATCGATGAATTAAATGTGAATTGTATGTATAATTCTTATGAAACGTAATATAAGAAAATAATTTCGTTTTAATTTTCGATACAATCGTCGTAATCACCGATGATGAACGTAATCCGTAATAATATTTCATGCGCTTTTTATACACGCTATTTTATATTCCAATCCCTAAATATTACTATCTTGAACATAATTTTCTCACTTTATTACGTACGTGTAGCGTGAAAAAGCGGAAATCGAATAATACTGAAAAAATATGGAAGGACATTTCTGCACGGACGTTTTTCTCTAACCGCCACTCTCGGTCCTCGGCAGCTGAACTACTTTCCGAGCTGTCGCTCGAACATTTTGATACATGTTGTAGGACAAACTGCAGGACGTGTGCGCGCACGCGCTTACCGAGATTGGCAAGTCGAGCGCGAGCTCTGGACACACCGACAGGAAGTTGGCGTTTCGGGACGGAGGGTGGAGGGGGGGGGGAGAGGATGGGTTGGCGCGAGGGTAGAGACAGAGAAAGAGAGACAGGAACGACGAAGAGAGAGAGAAAGAGAGAGAGAAGGGAGATCGTAGGGGAAGAGACGGTTTAAAATTTCACAATCCAGCGGTAAGCGATACTCTGGACTAGGCTCATGAATATTTCAAGGTGTTTCGATACACAGGAAATAGGAACGCCGCCGCCGCCGCCGCCGTTCACCATGCGCCGAGCGACGGCGGCCACCCCTTTGTCCCGGTTCGGAGCCTCTCACTCTGCGCGAGATGCGGAAGTCATCCTCAAGGTTGAACGAGTGTCAAAGGTATACATTCGCCGGGCGTGCTTTAAGTGAGAGAGGATCGTTTTTCGAAATTCTAAAGGGGGAGATTTATACGCGCGATGCGCGCCGAGTATCGACGACGATCGGCGACAACCGACAACGGGATCGCGCGTATTCGCCGGCCCGCGCGGGTCGCGCGGCCGAAAAATATAGAAAAAAAAATCGTGACGTTCGTTTATTTTTTCACGTTTCAGCGGTGGAATATATATCACGGTGAAGTGTTTTGACATTGCGCTCGGTCTCTCGACTGCACCGGAAACACGTGCCGGCGATCTCCCCCCTGTGACATGACGGGCTCCTTCATTATTCATCGACGCTTTCTCTTATCCACTTTATCTTTTCCTTTGTCGTCTATCATATATCGATCGGTCGTATGTCACAGGGGTTAAGTTTGTTCGCAAAGCGCGCCGTTATCGATCGCGCCTTGTATCACCGTCCATTGTTTTGCCCTCGCGGGTGAAACAAATTAATAGTTCGACACAATGTTTCCGGCGTCGACGGGCGCCGTTCGCGTTAAAACGCGAGGACGCGTGCCGACATGCGCGCGGAACAAGTGCTCATTATACAAGCGTTATTTATCGCTTTTTATAATCCGGTCGCGCGGACGGCGGGATGGGGAAAGGGGGGATTCGCAGCGCGGAGGTATCAGCGGAACCGGAAGAACTCGGGACAAACAAGTGCGTGGGAGGGATGAGGGGGGAGAGGGAACGCAAACTTTGCCGTTGGAAATTTAATAATATCCTTCCGCGCCGGGGAATTTAAAGACTTCATAAAGTCGCGCCTTAAATGCCGTCGGCGTGTCTCGACCCCATCTCAAAAATTTCATTACGTTATTTACGACGTTCCTTTCTTCGTCTTTCCGTTTCTTCTTTTTCCTCATTTTTACTTTTATTTTCGTTTCTGTCGCGCGCGCGCGTCGCACGCGTGGCAGAAGAGGGAGGGAGAGGACGGGGGGAACCGACATCCGAAAACGGAAGCGACGGCGCCGAAGGAGGGAGCGGGCATCGAAACGATGAAACGCACCCTTCGCGAATTCCTTCGTTCCTCTACCTCTCGCGTCCTCCCGCAAACTCATCCACCTGAATAATTAAGCGGTGCTGCTCGTTGCTCGGTACATTAAATACAAACTTCGAACTTGCGTTATGCATATTGTCCGCCGACTTCCACCCCCCC
>NW_012026987.1:1040609-1070620 GCF_000956235.1 Wasmannia auropunctata
CGCGGCGCCACCGATCTAAGGGCCGGTCAGGTATAAACGGGCGACCGGAATCGGGAAACCCGTTGGCGCGCCTTTCCGCTCCCCCCGCGCCCCGCACACGAAAATCGCCGTAGTGTATACATAATGCATGCGAAGGGCGGCCCGCGATATTATTTTTCCGCGAGTACTATATCACGCGAGGAAATTACAAGTCCGCTTCAATAAGTAATAAATAACCTCACGAGATGGTGGTTGTTGCGCGAGAGAAAGGGGGAGAGAGAAAGGGATGGAGTCGTGCAACACGCGGGACACGTACCCTTCCGCCACGGCCTGTCGTCCTTCGCCCTATCTTCGCCTCTCTCTCACCATCTCTCGCGCCCCGCTCTTTCAGGCCTTCTGCCTTCGATCTTTTGTATTTTTCATTCTTTCTCTCTCTCTCCTCCCGTATTGTTAGCGCGATGATACATTGGATTCCCTTAACGGTTTTCACGAGGCAACTCGCCCCCTCCGAAAGGCGTGCCATGTATGCGAGACTCACCGTCGTACACGGGACAAGATACAAGAGGATCGAGTGTGAGGTCTTTCGCACTTTCGAATTCTTCCCTCGAGTAAAGAGCTCAATTTTCTCCCAGTTTCTCCCTCTCGCACGTCTCTCCTCACCCTCGCACGACTTTCACCTGCCGCGCCAATGTTTCGCGCTGACCCCGAGAGAGATCTGGACGAGAGATCCGGAACGCGATATATCGACGGTAAATATCTCCGCAATTAAAGAATTTATTGGCAACCTCGTTCGGGAAGATGGATAATTTATTCGCCAGAGAAATTCAAAGTCGGTTGTAGGTCAATCGCGAACCTATAGAGTTTCCGGCGATAATTTTAGAATCCATAAAAGTAGAAGTACCCGAGCAAAATTAATTGGCGTAAAATTGCTTGGGATTCTATCAGTTTTTCTCGGGGAAAATATATCTCCACCGCATCTCGAACTATTCGCGAATGTTAAAGCGAAAATGCCAATCAGCGATTCGGCTAAAGAGCACTTTTTATGGGTATTTTTTTTTTTTTTTGGTCTCGTCCGTACACAGTATGAGAAAGTCGTTGCAAATGAGATTACGGTTGTACATGTACGTGCAGGGGTAATAATTGCAATTAAATTACAGTGGGAGGTACTCGAGAACGCGGGCGCGCTTCGCATGCTTTAAAACTCATCGCCGTGATTTATCGTAAAAATTCCGCGTGCAGACGCGCGCGCGCGCGAGCGGGAACTTTCTTCTTTCCAGTCTCCGTTGCCGGTGGTGTACAACTCGATATAACTGGCTGCGGAGCATCCTCGAAGCCGAAGGTGTTGCAGACAGCCAGTTCAATTTCATGGCTTACACTGTTCCTCCATCCGCCGCAGCCTACCGTACGCCATCTTCCCTCCTCCTTTTTTTTTATATCATCCTAGCTTCGCCGCCGCCTTCTCTCCCACCTCCCCCCCCTCCTCCTCCTCTGCCTCCGTCTTCCAGCACCCTTTAAAAACTTTTCTACTCGGCATCCTCGAAACTTTCAAATCACTTCCCGTTTCCCTCGAGCTTTTTAAAAATTCATCCCCCCTCCGCTCGCCCATCCCACTCCCATCTCCCGTGTGCTCCTCGACGAATTGCGCGATGGATCGGGGCATCGGAGGGTGACTCGCGACGCGGTTGGTGAACGTTTAATTTGTAATTGAAATGTCAAGGAGTCGCGCGGCTAGAATCTGCTAGCCGCGGCGGGAAAACGAAATGAACGGGCTGACAGGGGGACAAAACCATCTGGGCGGAAATGATTAATATTTCCTGTTATAAAAACTGAAAGAATATGGATATGGTTGATCCTAAACGATATACGACACTCACTTTTAATGATCCCCGGCATCAATCAGGATACGTTCGTTTCTCGATTGAAATATCAATCGCGAAGAGCAAACGCGATAATTATAATTTTCCTTTCGCGAACTCTTGTACGGCACATGTCACTGTAAAAACTTGTATCTATGATCTTTCAGAACGTCTTCGACTCTCGCATCGTCTGGAGTCGCAAGTTTTCGGAATTTTAATTTCGTGTCTCCACGAGTCTATAAACCCGGCACAGTTATTTATCGAATCATTGCATAACCCAGTTTCCCTCATCCGCCGGACCAATCGACTGTACCGTAGATAGATACAGCTTCCGCGGGGAGTCGACCGTGGAGACTCAAATTTGCACGTTCACGGTCGAGCGGGCCCGTTCCGCGCGCCTTATTCTCCTTTGCGAATTTAAAATCGCCGTAGACGCACGACGTCGCTCAACCACGAAACGAGTCCGGGAGTAGTAGTTCGCATGATCGATTATCGATAACTCCGGCCGGCTTGGAACTTTCAAAAAAGTCCTCGCAGTCCGTCCCACCCGTCTTCCTCTATTTCCCTTTTCCCCACTTTAACTGTCCGCTCGCCGCGCGCCTCCGCCTCCCGTCGCTATTACCCCTTTCCTTTCTCTCAGCCCTTCTCCCTTTTTGTCTCTTCTCTCGTTCGATATCCGCGACCTTTTCTGCCTCTCTCTCTCTTTCGCTCGACGTCTCGCTCCGCCATCTGCTACCCCTAAATGGTCACTCTCGAGGAGACTCCACTTTGTGTCCCGGGATAACGGAACGACTCGATCGCGAGGGAGCGATTTTTCAACCGTTTGACTTTCATTTCCTAATTGCCGCCGCAACAGAAGCTGTCGCAGCTGAGAACTACGAATCGCGAACCTGAGAATTCATCGTCAGCCTCTCTCCCGGCTCACATCGATCGCCGTCGAATACTTTTCATCACCCGCGCGGCCATGCGGAAGCTCGCGAACGAGCGGAACGAGACGGAAGCCCAGCGCGCGTCGGAAGTGGACGGAAGTGCTGATTAATTATTGCTGCAGTATGATTACATGCTCTAATCTGGCCGTACGCAATCGTGACCGCTCATTTAGATTCGGAACCTGTTTGTCCGAACTACGTTAAAAGCTGGAAATGCAGCGAGTGATGAGTTCTCGAAAAAAAATCTGTCGAATTCGAGAGAGAGAGAGAGAGAGAGAGAGAGAGAGAGAGAGAGAGATCATTAAAATTCGAAATCACGGAATGCAGAACATTCTGTGTATCAGTTCAACGTACGTTAAACTGTGCGATATTCCAACTAACGACGTAGAAGTCGATACGTGCGAGCTAATGGAAGCTCGCACGGAGACGACGAGCTCAACTAGCGCGCAGTATCAGACAATACTGTACAACATGAATCGCGCTTCAAATACCTGCATTTCGGTTACGGAGACGACGAGCGGAAATCGTCATTCGGCCCGAATTAATGCGCCGCCGAGCTCATAAACCAGTTTGAAATGAGCGGCCGACCATGCGGAATATGATACTCCCCCGGACGGTGTGTTTCATTCCTCGGAGATTTCATTGTGCCAAACGACGACCGAGTGCGTGGCAGTAGATGGGATCTAACGGTATCCCACCGTGAAAGCATTCGGATGCCAAGCCTGTCCGTTGCGCGCATCCTCTCCGCCGGCGCGCGTCCTCGACTTTAAAGATTCACGGCCCCTAAATCGACAAACGTGCTCTTTCCGCGCGCGAACACATGGGACGCGGCGTGACGCCGGAGAGAGGATGGGAACGTAACAAGAATGAAAATGTGTTGCCTGCAGCAAACCTTGAAACACGTTTTCCTGCGCGTAGCGCGGCTTAAGTGCATGCAACGGCCGCGCCGTAAAACGAACGTATGTTCCATTATCCTGGAACTTGTCAAGGATAACATCGCCGGGAATGGCAAATGACGAGAATATACATCACCCGCGTAAAGGCACATTACATTCTTAACGAGCAACGAGCAATAGTTAAGAAGAGAGTGTTGTAAGCCGCATTTTAATAAGCTTACATTGAAACGTTGGCTTCGCGTCGCGACGGCTGGCAGTTAACCAATGGCAAATGGAAGCCCCGACGTTGAACTTGATTTCAATGATACATTAACAAATCGCGTATTGATCGTCACTTGATTTCAATGATAAATTAACATATCATATTAACAAATCACATTTAACGAATTACTTTCCATTTGTATGACGTTAAATTTGGAACAGCGCTAGCTCCAGTTTAGCGTTTCTCGGGATCGATACATTTCAGGGTTAGCTGCCGGATACGCGCGCGTATCGGCGCCCATCAGTCGACAGTGGTAAACCCGACGCACGGTCGGACTGGATGAGGACGGGGACGGGGGATCGACGGACGATCGAGGAGTCAAGGCCCGGTTTACGCCGCCGGGAAGAATCGATCGCGCGTCCATTTCATAGCCGTCTCCACGGCAGTTTCTCGATGTCCTTTGGTTCAGGCTTAATGATGCCTGAATCGGAAATGGGCTTAATCGCGGATTAAGTACGATCGAGCGGCGTTTCAATGTGATTTAGAAAAAGGCAGCGCGGGCATGCAAACGACCGCGTTATATCGTCCGTCGTCTTTCGTTCTTGTCCCATCTATGCGCATATAACATTAAATAAATATTCCATCGTACATTATCTCATGTTCAATATTTACATAATAATTTTTACGATTCATCTCTCGTTTACTTGATTAATTGACGACGTGACATGTGGAACAAATGCCAGAGTGTTGAAATGTATGTATATTAATGTAACAGCGGGACTATAAGATTTGCGGATTTTCTGGTCGGATAAAAAGTATGATCGCGAAGCGTAACAAAGTTAAAAGATCTGCGGTGCGGTGGCACTGTGAAGATTTTTTCGTGCTGATTTTATATTACCTTCTTGCTCGCGGCCGGGTGAACGTGAAGAAAGTCCAAGAGAATGACATTTCTGCCGCTCTTTGTTAATCAAACATAATGTTCCTCGTGGTCTCCCGTTAATTATAAGCTTTGCAGCGCGGTTGACTGATGCTGCGAGCGCTAAAGTTGCATTGGGGTCTCGACAAATGTATATACGGAATTTATCAAACTTTACCCAGACCGGAGATCGAGTAACTCGTTAGAAAAGCGGGCGCCGGATTAATCAGCTGTTTTATATGCAGATGTACTCACCGCACGCCGCGGTACGGTACACAGAAAGTTCTGGTAATAATCGATAAGTGTTCATAATTGCGGGGCTTATGCGCATAGATTATGTGCGCTCGTTGTGTGCGGAGAAGTTTGTTAAGATACACGCGAGTCTCTTATTCTCAAGAATCGTGTATGCACCCACGAATAAATTATTAACGTGGAATATAACGATACGTGATATTCGATGGCGGCGAGAAGGTTCGCCATCACAAACTTAAATATTTTTTTCTACGATACGCGACGAACACAAATCTCGATGAGAAAAAAGCTCGGTAAATAAGAATAGACACGAGAACAAACAAACTTTTTGTTATGGTAATTGCACCGTGTCCGATCACATTATTTTATATTCGTTTAGTTACCTACATTCGAGCGATATTTTAATCTTACTGTTAGCTATTGTAAAGTGTATATATTTCGTTGGAATTTAAAATCACACAAATGACATACGAA
This sequence comes from Wasmannia auropunctata, assembly GCF_000956235.1. Taxonomy (NCBI): domain Eukaryota; kingdom Metazoa; phylum Arthropoda; class Insecta; order Hymenoptera; family Formicidae; genus Wasmannia; species Wasmannia auropunctata. The sequence continues at coordinate 1,046,114 of NW_012026987.1, forward strand.
ATTGGATTCGAACACAATCTAATTCTAGTAGCAGAGATTGTATTCTGACGTAACTCGATTTGAATACATATTCTAAATGTTGTGTTAATATATAAGCCTTCGGGCACGTTATATATCCCTTTCAATAAACCATGTTACACCGATTATGCGAGATATGAAATAGATTTATCAGTCCCTCAAATTGAATATTCGACAAAACCATTTTACGTAGATATAACGTTACAATTATCTGTTATTTTCTTTTGAATATTTTTAATGTATTGCTATTATCTATACAACTTCCTTCTTAAAGTAAATATTTTTTTTTACATTATTCGAGCAGAAAATCAATATAGACGATATACACGTATATAATACATATTTATTTGAATATATGTATTCAAATTTTATTACAATACATTTTCAATAAATGCTAATTTTCCTACACAAGCAGGCCGATAATTCCATCACGAGACAAATATTAATTGAACGCGCATCGATATTGCCGCTTGATACGGGTGTGAATAATCCCGATAGAATTATTACGAGTGAGGTTTCTTCAGCTGTATATTTAACGGATAATCATTTAATTACTTAAACAGATATTGCCGATGCAAACGAGATATTAATTGAATGTAGCGGGATTAATGGGATTAACGTCGGCGCGTTTCGAGCGGCCGGGAGAGAGAGAGCGGTAAATTCCGCGCGCGATATCCGCCCCAATTTCTTTGAAAGTCTCCGAGAGTATCGTGCGGCAAGCTCGCGCAGGACCGGATAAGTATGGGTATAGGACATAGGTAACAGACAGAAGAACCACATTCCACGTCGCCCTTTTTTCTCGAGGAAATCGCGAAGTGCTTTAAGCAAGGCGCATAATTCCTCTCGACGTATATTCACAGTGACTTCCGATTCTCTACCACCCGTGCCTGGGCGCCGCGCCGTGGCTCTTAATATTGGATTTTTGTGCCGTCTAGACGCACACTCGAGCGTGCTTTTCCTCAGAGAAAGAGAGAGAACAAGAGTGCGCGTGCCTGCACTCGCGCCACACATACACACACGGCCGAGCAAGGGGTATCGCGTACGCAAACACTAAAAGCCGTCCCCAATGTTCTCTATCGTCGCCGCTTTATTCAAACTGCTTGCTTACTCACCTTCCCGCGCTCTTGCGAGAGTATTATTCGCATAAATCCGTCGTTACCAGTCGGAAGCTGATAATCCGTGTAAACTTGACAGGTCCTGTAACATCAACCGGTATATTCACTTTAAAATACATGGGTAGAGAAATATAAAAGAAACGGAGCATATGTATTACATACCTATAATATATGTTTCTTTTATAAACAATAATATAAAGATTTATATTTCAAGGTCCATCAGGAAAGCGTGCGAAAACAAGTGTTAACATGAAAGTTTCCGTAATGTTTCACAGGAAGTGAGTTTATTTATCGGTCACCGTCGTTTTCCAGTGAACTTCCCCATCTTCGGGGAGTTAACCCCGCGAAATCGAATTTTATATTTTACGCTAGTTTCTCGGGGAAACCGTCTCGCTTTTCCGCTTCTTGTTTTCGCATCGGGGAGCGGGATTCCCGTGTCGCGCGATATCGCAATCCGCTTTTCCGTCTCGCGCCGCGCTATTTATGAAGACGCCTCGGAGTGAAAAAAGGACGAGGTTTGTGCGCCTTGTGGAAACAGTATCCTCGCCTTCCCCGCTTTCGGCTTTCGAATCGCACCCCTCCCCGCCATACAGCTAATTAATTATCTCGCGCTTCAATCTACCACCGCGACCGCGTGAAAGTTTTATCTCGGCACCGCCATCGCGCGCGGTATATTCATTAGTCTCATCGGTATTTACGCCATAAAATGCGCCGCGCCGAGCGCGCGCGGTATAGACTTGTTTGCAAAACGCTATAACGCCGCTCCAATGATTTTAATATATTTATCCGTTAAACACGCGCCGATGTGCACGTTTGTTTACAGGTGTGTCAGCGAATTTGCGGAAAATGCCGATACCATCGATTTTCAGCTGAAAACTTCTCCGGGTCTAGTATTTAATTGGTATTAATAGGTCATTGGAATTCCGTGCCGCGCGCACGTCGTTCCTCTCGATTCCGAGCCCACCGCCGAGCCCCCCACTGGGTATCGCGTTTCCTTCCGATTCCGATCCATCGATCGATCGATCGGATCGAGGTGATTCGCGTCGGCGGCACGTCACGAGGGCGGGATTACACGGACGTCAGTTTGGCAGAAAATCCCGAGACGCATCCGCCGGTCTTGCATGAACAACGGGTAGTAACGAGGGACGCGCGTACGTGCAGAGGGAGGGCGCGGGGGAGGGGAAAGGGGGAAAAAAGAGCGAGAGATCGGCGCAACGAAGGGAAAAGGGACGGGATTGCGGCACGGATGAGCGAGTATCGAGCGATCGTTTCGACGAGGCGCGCACGTACCAAACCCGAAATCCCTGATTTACCGCTCGAGAGGACCGCCGCTGCCGCCGCCGCGCCGCTTACTATTCCCAGCCGGCCGCTCGCAGCCGCGGCGACGCTAATTCGCGTGCGTGCGCGGCTACGCGCGTGTATTAATACGAGCGGGACGTGCGCACGGTATCATGCACTTATGCGCGCGCGAAATGATTTTTTTTTTCTCCTGTGACGGCCGCGGAGAATACGGACGCGCACACACACCCGCGGCCGTCACTCGCACAGTGCGACGCCTTGCATATGGCACGTGGTACACACTCTCATTATATATCTAATTGTAAGCGAATTTGTCTCCTTCTCTATCCGTCGCATTTAGCCGAATGTTTACACGTATTTGTACCCTACCTAACTACCTGTCACATCCCCCCTCGCATGTATACGCGCATTTAGTCGTATCTGGATAGTCACGCGCGCGCGAGAGAGGAGGAGCAACAGCGGGTGGTTGCGGGGGGTGAGAAGAGGGAGTATCCCCGCGGAGGCGCTTCCGCACATGTATACGCGCGCACGTAATATCATTTACACTCAGCGAAATCTACAAACGGCGCGAGACCGCCGGGGTCGCCGAGCGTCGCTTTATCGCGTTAATACCATCCCGGATTAATCGGTTACTTTTTGGAGTGCCCCCGAGTTTCCCGATCATCGCGTGGTAATTTCGTAAATGGCAATCTCGTTAAAACTTTGCGATAACGCGAGAGACTCGCCGTCGTCTCCTCACGCGGGACGGAAAAACTCGATGGCGCGTGGATTGGCGTCTTTAAGGCACCGTTAAAAAATACCGTGTACAGCGCATATTCGCGCTCGAATACAAAGGCGAATGCATGAAGGCGAGTACAAAGGATCGCACGAGAGTGCAACGAACCTGTTTTATTTTTTTGTTTGTTTGTTCTTTCGCGCCGTCACATAAGAACATAAATAAATAGCTAACGCGAGATGCCACGTAGCGTTGTGCACGCACGAGCGGCACGATCACAATGTAACGTAACATCCTCCTCAACAACATATCCTCCTTCATATTTATTGCCAGAAGTGCGCGCCCGAAGAAAAATCCCCGCGCTCAGTTTTCATTTCTACCCTCCGTGCGCGCGGCACTGTACGCGCTGTTTGCCATGGACTCCTTAAATTTTGCAGAGCACATCCCCGCCCCCGCCTGTACACTCGCGAACGGGCAGACGGACAGATCCGAACTGCTTCCTCTTCTTTCACCCCCGTATCTCTACACCCTTCCTCCCCCATCTCCCCTTATCCTTCCTTCCCGACGGAAGGAAGGCGGATTCAAAGCCGAGGCGTTGTCACCGCTTTTCCACGGCGTAACGACCCATCCTTCTTCCCTCTTACGCCCTTCCGACACACGCACACACACACACACACACACACACACAAACGCGCGCACAGACGCGCGGGCGATGCACATACGAACCTCCTCGTTCATTCCTCCTGACTCTCGTCTTCTCTCGCACTATTCCTCCTTCGCCTTTCTGTTCTCGGTCTGAAGATCAGCTCGAGTGGCTCGGCGTTTTGCGTGTTCCGGCAATTATTCCTCGGCAGTCGTTAATCTCCACCCCCTCGCCATCTCCACCCTACCGGCACCTACGACCCCTGTCGCGTAAATACGCACGCATTCCGGCAATCTCGTTGTCTCACGTGAGAGCACTCGAGGTGCATTTTTTTTTCCTCGCGCGGCGACTTGCTCCGATTAAAGCCGCATGCACATCAGTAAGCGATTAGCGATAAACAATAAATTGTAAACGGCCAGATGGGAAAGCTTATTTATCATGGTTATGCCATGCAAATTAATTTCTTTGTTGTTTTTTAATAAAGGAAATAGAAAGTCAATTACTTTAAATTTGTTATATTCTCTTAATTGCTTGATTTCCTTATATCCGTCATTATTGGATTTTTAAATTAAATAGACAAATGTAACTGCATAATTTTAAGAAAAGTTGCCAAATTTTGTGTAATTACAGTAAATTAATATTCATTTAGAATACTTAATTTTCCTTCTTAGCTTCTTATACGGTGCTCGAATATCTGTTATTCGGTGCGTCTAACAAATTCAGTATGCAATTTGCGCCTGTCGTATTCATGGATATGAAACGGAGAAGGGAGATAACCTGCGAGCGAGCAGGTAGTAAACGATGTCTTCTGCGACTTCCGTTCCGTGATTATTACGAACTCCGGAGGCACCGGAGCAAAGTGACCGTAAAATTCAGCTGGATTTCACGGCCCCCCAAAAATTTAAGAGACTACATTCCTATAATTTGAGGTCTTAAGCCGGCATTTAAGTTCCACGTGCCGCGAGGCCACCCCAGAACGCCCAACATTATTACCGAGCTTAAAGCTCGCGTGCCTTGTAATCTTGAGCAGTGGAAAGTATATAATACGGCAATTGCCAGCTCGTTTGAACGAACCCTTATGGCGGCACGAATCTTACTCTCTTTTTTTTTTTCTTCTTCCCGGCTCTCTGATCGTAAAATATCAGACCAGGGGTAGGGAGGGAGAGGCTCAGATTGGATCGTAGCTTTCAGAGGATAACGTGCACGTCGGCCATGTCTCGTGAGCCCTTAAAGTGCCCGTTGTCATCTGGAGAGGTGCTTTGCAAGAGAAATGCCATATGGATATTTATAGCAGACGCTTTTTCATTCTATCTGATTAGTGATTTTAATTCAATGCTACCAAGGGCAGAGATCCTTTTTCTTTCGCTGGCGGACCGATCACTTGTGTTTGGCATTTTAATTTTATTTTCAATTTCACGTATAACTCAAATAAGACGGATATTTTATATAAGTTTTCCTTCGCAGGGCACATTCGCGATTTAATTTTAAGGTGTTGAATCTAGAGGGTATTGGATTTTGCTTGCCCAAAAAAGTTTCACTTTTTATTAATAATAAAAAACATATGATTGACAATTTATGAATTCAATTTCGAAAGAAGCAATTTTAGACATTTACATAAAAGTTACAGTCACAAAATTTACGAAGGACAATGTATAATTTAATTTTCTGAAAATTGAACATTGAACCTGAAGTCATAAAATTTACGAAAGATATGTATAATTTAATTCTCTGAAAATTGAACATTGCAGGACTTTCATTTGGAAGGTCGCAGAGATAGTCCGATGAAAAGTGAATGTCTCGATAGTCATGAATTTGCAATCATGTTAAGACGGATTAGACATGGAATTAGATTAGACGGAAGACTGTGCGCGATCGAATAATGGTCCTCTTCCTCCATTCCATCAATGTAATCAGTTTTATCAGTCGACAAGAGAAAACACGCGCGTCGCTATATGCGGGATACATTATTTCGCGTCTCTTTAAGGATCATCTTTCCGTTTTCCCGGATCTATCCATGACAGGTAAGAGGACCGATTCGATTTTGCCGTGACAGCGATCGTTTTTCGGCTCTTGCCCGTTTGGGATCCCGCTTTTGCACGCGTAGCACGTAACTTCTCTTCCCTTCGACCGCCCGCCCTCGTCTTTCCCTCCCCGGTAGGTACTGTACATTTTTCGTATCGCATTCGCGTTTCACGTATCGCGCTGGCAACGAAATCTCGTGTCCTGTTTTAAATCTGGTTACAGTGATGTATTGTCCGTCTAGCAATGGCTCTTCTTGGAAAATGATTAAACGAAACAAGCCCGTAGCGCATGAAAAGCCATGCGATGTTTTAAAAGCTCATGCAACCGAGGAAAAGCCCGCGCGTATCGATATTACAACGCAATACGCCATATAGGCTGTGGAGCGGTGTGATTTATTAAAACTGTACGCAAGTCTCATCCGTTTGTATCATTAACTTGTTAAAAATTGTGAAATGATTTTTCAAAATAATTTTAATAATAAATATTCCTCATTGAAACTCACTTTATTTTCGATTTTGTGTAAGCGTTTAATTATTAAGCGTTTAATAATTTTAGTATTAATCTGTGATTTATATAAACTAAAACCAATGGCAATTTAATTAAAGCAATTATCTGTATTATATTTATGTATATTTCAATGAATGAAATAAAGTGTATAGCACATTTATATTAAGGCTATTTCGATTTTTCGAATTTTTTTTGCAGAGGGAGGATTATTAACTTGAAGGGTCAATTAGAGGTTTGAAAAAGGCGGAGCTCGCGTTTTTCATAATTTTGCAGATGGTCGTTAACGCCACGCGAGACCGAGCGGCTTCCCTTCTTGGATGCCTTCTTGAAAGCCTTCGGTATCAATAATTCGGGACTCGATAGTGCTCCTTTCAGAAACGCCGCCGTTCCTCAAGATTCCCCGAGAGCGCCGCTCTTTTCAACCCGGAATCTCGAGCTCCGTCGCCGCTCCGTGTGCCGCTTTAAGTCTCGCTCCGCCGTAAAAAGACGCGAACGTCGCGCATCGAGGATGCTCTGATTACACATGGAGATTCCACGAGCTGTGAATAGCTGTGTGCGCGCGCGGTAGGAAAGCGGGAAAGCGAGCGCCGTCCGGATTCTCACCGCACACGGCGGGGAACGCACGCGGAAAAGAACGTTTCGTCGAATGCGCGTCGCCGAGTCTCCCTCCGCGAGTGATCACGCGCGCGAAGTGACATTTACGATCGTGAAAGCGGCCTGTTTATTTTCCCCTTTTTCAAAAACAAGCATTGATATGCAGATGTCGGTTTTCAATGCTCGATCGAATGTTGATTCAAAGCCTCGCGGGAAAAACAGCGGTCGCGTCGCGATTAATAAATGCGGCGGAAGTTCCGAGGACGACGGAATGCCCGGGTTTGTTTGCGCTGGCGTGGACGGTGGAGAGTCAACGATTTCGAGCTACCCGCTTTTCCGATCGGGAGATCGATGTCTTTCGGGCTTCGTACGAGCGAGAGGAGCGCGGCTCTCGCGTAACTCTCGACGTTTGAATTTGCACCCTTCGGTTTGGGGCGCTAACCGTACACGGCGCTCGTCCGTGCGCATCATTCGGAACGTGGAAAAAAAAAGGAGGACCGAGAAGCGCAACGCGCGCCAGGCCTGGAAAGATTAAATTTTACGGTCCGCGGAAGCGAAACGTAATCGCGCGAGCTCCGCGCCGCAAACGCACGGGCGTCGTCCGTCATGGTGATTTCGAGGGACGAAAACGAGGGGAAAGGGCAGTCTCGTTTGTCGCGCGCGTGCGCGCGCGCTCACGTACACACCCTTTAATTACAAATTAACGGCTTTAATCAGGAAACTTGCCAGCTCGAGCAGCCTCGTATTTTCGCGTCAACCAACGACGCGTCTGCCTCCCTCTCCTCTCCCACCCCCGCACCCCCCCCTTTCTGTTCTCCTGCTGCAACGGTATTATCATCGCCGACGCAGCACAGGCGCGACGTATATACGGGACCGCATCGTTCATCGCCTGCACCTTATTGGCCGAACTTGCCAACTAATTTTATTAAAACGCCACCGCCATCGCATCGGCAGCCATATCCCGGCACGTCCGCCCGTTCGCTCGTTCTCGATCCCCCGTAATTTCCGCGTAAAAAAAGACCTCACCGCGGCGAGATCGCCGCAGATAATTAGATCTTTCTCAATATTTTTCTTGCAAATTGACAGCCGGTTGACGGCCGCTGGCCGCGGGTACACTGTGGAAAAATAAAACGCTCCCGCACACGTACGCGCGCGTACACAACAAACGCGCAAAGTTGCAGAGCAAAGTGCATGTCGGCAGCGCGAGTGGCCGCTCGATATCTATTTAGTCTTCCGTTACTGTGTAACACGCCCAGCGGGCACACGGAATAACGCGGTAAATTACGGTATTTGGGACGTTTATGGCGCGGCCGCGCGGCTCTGTGTTTCACCGGTAACGATCGGTCCGCCCTAAAATATTCCGCCGCGTATATTTTCGCAGTATCTTTTTCAGACGCCGCGCCGCGCCGCGCCGGCGCGCGCACGAGTTCTACGCGGTAAATCATCTCGAGAGCAAAGGGACGAGGAAGCGCCCTATTGAAAAGATTTAGACGACCGAGCATCGATCGGGGGGAGCTTGTTACGTCCGTCTGTTGCGACGAAATTTATGAAAAAAATGAAAAAAAAAATAACGTACCGCAAATAATGATATTACGTGATAAGCGCGCGGATCCTCGTTTAATTTACATCGTCGCACTGCAGATTCTCGACGCGTCTCATTATTCTCACTAAGGACTTCTCCGCGCGGGATTCAATCGATATTATATATCCATACCCCGAAACCTATACCTATACATACGCCGGAATTCTCCCCGACGACGACAAAGGCGTGTAGCGTGTGACGCGGTCTGCCGCTGGTTTCCCGCGATTTATGCATAAAACGCATCTCTCTAATAAAGAGCCGGGTCATTAATGCCTCTCCTCTTTCCTCCTTCCGTCCGCCCTGGCGCGAACGCGGCGCGGATGATATTCTCGCGCTCGCGCGTTTTTCACCCAGCGTTTCCCGTCTCGACCGTCATTTACCGCTCGCTTAGTGTATACGGTCCCTCTCGCGCGCGAGCTCGCCGCGCCCGGGGAACGGATATAAATCGCGGATGACTTTGATGTCGCGTTAACAGTTACGTTGTATCTATTCTTTCTTCTGACGCGCGCTCGTATATTTCCTCGCGAAAAGCCATCTCGAATGCGCCGCCCCTCGGGGGTTCGCCTCCTCGAGCCCCTTTCACGACGCACGGAGATTGCGTTCCATCAATTCACGCGTACTCGCGTAACGCGCGCTGCAGCGGTTCGCACCGGCGCGTTCTATAAGCGTTATTAAGAACGACGCGGCTGGCTGACTGAAGAGGAAGAGAGAGAATCAGCCCGTGACTACTTACTCACCGACCCGCCGTAGGCCGGCGTAGACTGCAGGTTAAAGGATATCGTTATTCTTCGCGACTTTATGAAAGAAAAATCTTACGAATGGTTCCTACATGAATTTTATAGTTCGCGACTTATAAGTAAGCTTGAAAAAAAAAATAGAAAAGGGCTCGGATAATACGGTCCGCGAACCAGGCTCCTTAATAAATAATGCTCTGCAAACGTTGCACGCGATCGCGCATTTAGGATGACCATTAATCTTATCGGATCTCGGTCGTTAATATTTTACGTTCGGCAAATATAGGAGGACGGAATCGCTTTTACGCTCGCGCTAATAAATTGTACTCAGTATTTTTGGAATGATTTAGTTGGGATATCGTTTTACGTTGTTATCCGTTCGTATTATTATCAGCGTCGCAAACTCCCTTTCTAACCGCGAAATATTTATAATTAAAGTATAACTTTGGAGAAAATGTTAAAAAGTTAATCGTCTGTCAATTATCTGTTTATACGGCGTATCTCGTCACTGTATAATTTGCGCGGTGAGCTTTTACCGTCCTCTCGCCGCACACATCTCCATCCCGCTAAAAAAAACCGATTTTAAAAACGATGAAGGAATTTTTCCTGGAATGCCAGCGATCGTGTAATTGAAACGATAGATACAGAGTGCAGCTGTAAAAGAGTTTAGGTGTTACTACACGCTACCTCGCGGGGGGGGGGGGGAGGTCTCGCGTGTGTAACGCGGGTGAACGAACGAGGTTACAGACGCCAGTGATGCTCAACGTTTCTGGGGTCCGCCGTTTTGATTAATTCAATCTAAAGATGATTATAATATGAAATATTTCAATTAAATCGGTTTACATATTATATTTTAGTGAGTTCAGATTAATACTAAGATCATTATCTGTGAGAATTTATAAAATACATTTTCGGTAAAAATATTAAATATATTTAATATTAATTAAGGTTTAAATTTTGGAAATTTTAACGTAATATTCTATTATTTTAAAAATTGTACAAGAGAGATATAATTTTTTATACAATTATGTTTTAATGCAAAAATCATATATAATATTTAAACAAATATTGTTTCTCGACGCTCATAAGAATATAATAGATGTTATAGGAGTTAATACGATAACACGTGTCATTTAGAAAAATTAACATAGAGTCGTAGAAACAATTAAACTCACTGACACGGAAATGATAGTGAATCAACATGAGGAACGTATCGCCGACGTTTGTAATTTGCGCGACGTTACCTTCGTTCACCCGAGTGATCTCGAAGGCGCATTTGACAGGATTAGTTGACTGCGGCACTTGTAATTAACAGCACTTATCTAAACGAGTTCGGGAGGTTTCCGCGAGCGAAGGGATTAAATTAGATTCGTGCAATCTATTACGCGCGTCCGGAAGAAACAATAGTCGCTCGCGCATTGTAACTATACGCGCGTCGCGCTATGCCAGGCGGTCATGCGCAACTATACGCCGGTTAAAAAGCTCGACCGCTCGACGTGGGAATCATCCTGCTACGAGTACACCGCGTTCCTGTTTCAGAAGCGAGCACACACGGACCGCAACGCAGATTTAGATGCAGCAGCCGGGATTGTCCGGCAGTGACTCTCACTCGTTTCGTTGAAACTCCGTGAGGACACGTCTTTTAAAAAATGTCGATATTTTACACAGCATTTCCATCGTTAAAAACAGAATCAGCAGATTCGGGATAAGATTCAGGAAAGTTTTCTAACAATATATATGTAGATTTTACTGAGTGGTTGCTATAAATCGTATAACTTACTATCGTCGTGATTTACGTTATAGTTATATAACGTTATATCGCAAGCGGAAAGGAGAGGAAATCATTTTCGTGAATGGGCGGGCTTTTCCAAAAGCGATGCGCGAAATCGCGACTACAATGGCGAAGATGGAGTTGATCCAAATATTGGAACTTCGCCGCAACGAGCACGATTAAAATCACCATCGTGACGTGCGTCTTGTATATACGACTCGGGGGCGCTTTGTCTCCGCGTTTATAGCACGGTCGCTCTCGACTCGAACAAGCGGCAACCTCGTCGACCTCCCTTTAATAATTCAGCAGCACTGCCTTCTGCCGCGAATCCTGTTCGTAGAGGGGGGGGTGGTACTACGACGATATACCTCGAGTGTGCTCCCGGAGTCCCTGAAAATTTCTTGTCGCGAGGGTGTCGAACCTCGGCGACACGTATACCCTACACCGTCAGCGAGAATATACGACGTCGATAGGACGGGTAAGGTGGATCTAAAAGAAATGAACGAATCCAAACTTTATCAGCGCTATGGCGTAAAACTCGAAAAATCAATATATCGCGAAAAATACAAAGGTGTTCGAAAAAGATGGAAGTAGCATAAGTCCGTTTAATATATATTAAATTGAAATAGACGTGCTTTTTGGCATATATATTTTGGCAATATATATTAAATTGAAACAGACGTCGCCTTATTTGGTTTACTTTTTATCTTTTAATCTGTTTGATTATTCCATGCGAGAGAGAGAGAGAGAGAGAGAGAGAGAGAGAACGAACGCCATCGAATTTACGTAAATATCTTCACTGCTGATATATCTCTACCGCTGATTTCATTGCGGGTTGTGTGGGGAACATGTAACCATCCAATATTAGATCAAGAAGTGCAATTTACGTCTATTTCGAATTAATCAAATGGAAATTCGATGTGTGTAATATGGATCGTGTAATCAATCTTGCAACACGTTCTCGAGATTATACAGATCGAAGATACAACGTAATAATCGCCATCATCAAATTTGAATTTCGCAGATAATTTGTGCATATGAATCTCGAAGGTAAATGCCTGCGAAGAGTATTACATCAGATAGACGTGATACGGAGTGAACGCGTCTTAATGTACGCAATTACGTGGACGAAACAGATGAATGATACCTTGCTTTCAAAGAGTTATTATTATTATTTTTCTACCTCTTACGAAACAGCACCCATCGATTCGCTGATTGGCCAGACGTAACCATTTTTCCAAAATTAATTCGCAACGCGCGATACGTAACCAGTCAAAAGCGCAGCCAGTTATTTGTACGCTGAAGTGGCTAATTATGCCGGGATGAATTTTGGAGCGTCAACGTGGACGTGCATAAAATACCGTGGTATTTGATATGAAAATCGATTACGCAGACTGCACTTTATCGCAACGTTCCGATGACGAGCGAATGTGTTTGATCTCCGGCGTTTCGCTCCGTGTTTAGCCTGCGGTATCTGTATTTAATTGCCAGTGCATTGCACGCCTCGTTATTTCCATCACGCGAATCGACAATATTTAAATAAGCTCAACACAAATGTGCTTTCAGTCCTGACGATTAATCGATTCGGCCGCTCCGTATTCCCGTAATCACGCGGGCGTGTTGCGTTTGTCCACGCGGGTGACTTGAGAATTTAAGCTTCAAGCCGACTCATCGAGCCGGCAGGTCGGCACAATTTCCGTCATTATCCTCCCGATTCGGCTAAATTAATTAAAGGGGATAGAGATAGAGAGAGAGAGAGAGAGAGAGAGAGAGAGGGGGGGAAAAGGAGATATTCTCTTGGTTTGCAACGTCGCTGTTATCGAATCGCGGCGGGCCAGTACGCGCGTCACGTGTTTTTCAAACTTCGAATGCACTCGAAAACTTTTACGCGCGCACGGACCAACTTGGTATCTCATAACTCGACGTGTAACGTTATACCTATATATGGGAACCTCGGCCGCCGCCGCCGCCGCCGCCGTCGCCGCGTGCGGAAAGTTACAAATTTGCGGAGACAGTCGGGGAATCGCAAGTGGAAACATGGACGAAACCGCGGAGCCGTGTAAAACTGTGCGAGCCGTGTGATACTTTCTCGATTGCCGGGGCCGGAAGTTCGACATGCCGAAATCGAAGTCGTCACGGGATAGAGGAACGGCCGCGCGCGACGTAACGGAAATACCCGCGCGCTAATCTGTGTGCGCGAGATTGGAATTGTAGCCCCCCCGCTGAAGGGGCGGGATCTCGCCAAATAGAAGACAAACTCGTGCCGAGTATATGGCTCTGCCGCGTATAATTTACTTTCAAATCCAATTATACAGTAGCGAGGGATCTTTAGTCTCCGTCTCTCTCTTTATCCAGCCATCCATCCATCCACCTCTCTCTCTCTCCTTCCCCCGTTTCACTTTGAAATAAAGTACGTCTTCCGATTCTGGGACGGGGGGATCTTCCGATCCTTTCGCTCCAGCTTTAATGGTTCATTACAACGCTCGGTATACTCCTCTCCTGCAGCTGGCCGCGAGTGCGCCGGGCTTATTAGAAGTCCCGGCCGGCCGTTTCGCGTACGGCGATACAGGGAGATATGAAAATTAAAAAAATGCAGATATACGCCAACGGCCGGCCGGATGCTGCACGCGCGGCGCTGGATGCGCCTAATTGAAACCGGCGCTTTAAAACGAGCGAGCGCCAGGCTCGATGAGGGTGAAGGGAAGGTCAGGCAGGCGGGGGATAGGGGGGGGAGGGGGAATCTTTTCTCGCGCGGAGTAGACGAGCACGGTCGCCCGAGCCAGAGTACGCCGGGAATTAAAAGGACCTCGTCCGGGACGTCGCGTCGAGGGAAAACAGTCGTGCGGGACGTACACAATAACGAGAAGTAAATTGAGAGGATTACCGACGTAGGACACGCCGCGGTAAGCTTTAAACTGTCCGTCGCGACGGGCCGACTACTCTCCCTTCCGCAAGCTGCTGGCGGGCTGAAAACGCGTCAGGAGCTCCCGGGGGTCGGTCACATATGCCTGACACGTTTCACCAGGAGTCTCATGTACGCGGATATAAATGGCGACGAAACGGCCGGAACCCGCGAGCGTTTTAATCTAGCCGGCCAGCCGGAGCTATTACTCGCCACGCGGGTGGAAGTCGTTTCGAGACGACGTGTATGCATGTAAAGGTATATACGCGCGAGCACCTGGCTTCCTCCGCGGCTCCACCGTCCCAGGAACAATAGAAATTAGAGCTCTACCTATCTCCATGAATCATGGGTCTCTAAATCTCCATTCGGGGAGAGGGAGTTGCGAGGGACAGGGAGGGGCAGGAGGGGGGAGGGGGTATTATTTCTGTCCGGACGCGAAATTACACGTTGAATTTTTCCCATCGGACGCCCACCTTCCTCCACGTCCGTTCGCAAAACGTTCGCGGCCAATCCTGCTTCCTCCTCCCGAGTAGCCCGCTATACGAGTACACCTATAGCCTCAATATTTTACGCCGTACACAGATTTGATAAAAAATGTATTACCTTCTCGAGAGACCACGCAACGTGCATATATTTTCCGCGGCCAAAGAAAAGCGATCGCGCTTATAAAAAGCTGGGGAGAAATAACGGGGGATGGAGGGGGGAGGGAGAGGAGGAGGCCAGCGCCCGTCGCCGTAGGATGCATGGGGTCATGAACTCCTCCGGCGGATTTATCGCTTTATTTAAAGGCCACTACAAGCTAACGAGACGGTTGACATATCCACTTTTCCACCGCGGGTACAATTTAGTGGCACGTTACACGCCAGCGCGCCGCCCCTTCTATGAGTTATCATCCTTTGAAAGCCCCCGCGCATCTTCCGAAGCATTAATCTTGCTTGGAATCCCTTGCACCTTGGGCACCACCTGGTACATGATAACGTGGAATGAAGCTCCCCCTATTCGTAGACAGAAAGTAATTTGTTTCGGTTAACAACACTATTTGTAGCTTTGTTCGTGGCGCGGGATCGAAACAACTTCCATCGGCGATATCTCACGTGGAATACCCGGCTGTTGGCTGGGTATTAAGAGGCGAGATTGAGAAACCTTGAGGAAGGCGGAGAGATTACGCGGCGCGAAATAATGCTCTAAGTAATTATTACAGTCGGAAAATGTCAGGACGTAGCACGCTAATGAAGATAATACTCGCGCTGTAAATCGTGCCCGCATTAAAATGCGCTCTCCTCTACCTGCCTCCCGCCCCCTCCTCTCTCTCTCTCTCTCTCTCTCTCTCTCTCTCTCTCTCTCTCTCTCTCTCTCTCTTTCAGGCAGGGAAAAGTGAGATCGGTGGTTGTAAGTAGGAAAACAGGCGCTTCTCTCCTGCAGCAAAAAGGATTATCCACCGTGAAACTATTTACTGATTTAAACGTCGCATAAATCTTCCCTTCTAGTTCAACGGAGATTTTACTTAAAGGCCAAGGAGAACCGGGCGCCTACCCTCTCTTCTGACTAAATTCATCGCTTTATTTAAAGCCCCATGCGAACGCCGGGCGGGACGCGCGTATCGCGTTTTACGCTCCACGGGAAATATTTACTGTCTTCACGCACGCCAGTGTGTTCTCCACGTCGCCTTATCGCGCGCCACCGTCCTCGCGCGCGCGCGCGCGAGAAGAGAAAGGGTTTCCACGGAACCCTTTACCTAATCAAGTATTTACGAGGCCGATACCGAGGCCATCGAACGCATAACTTGTTGCGACACAACCCGCGAGCTGGAGGGGCGCGACGCGACGCGACGCGACGCGACTCGTGCGACGAAACAATGATCATTTTCGTGCCACAGTGTGGCATGTAATGTCTCCCGCAACAAAAGTTTACTCCGCTAGAATCTCTACGCGAGTATTTCACCGTATCTTTCCGACCTCTCTATTTCCTTCGGACAGTCGCGCTAATCGAAAATACATACCTGGCAACGAGCAACGGTGTCGAGAGTTAACATTAATTTCGTCGAAATTATACGCATGACCTACCACTAAAATATCGTTCCTTTCCTGTCACGCGACGTCCAGACATACGTCGGGGATTCCCTTTGTAATTGTCGAGTATAATCTGGCGCGCGGTAAGGCGGCCGGCCCCCTAAAAATTCCCGCAATACGATCCGCCTGTAACCGGATCGCCATATTGGGATTGTAAGTCACGCGAAGAGCATCCGTTTTGAACACTTAACGCCCGAGACTTTGTCGGCGGCCGTAGACGTCGTAATCGTCGAGGCTCCTTCGCGCTCCTTTACGAGCTCGTACGTATATCGCGATAGTAAAAAAAAAAAAGAAAAAGAAAAAACGTGTTCGCGCCATTTTGAAGGCTCTTCCCGTCCCGCAAGTACTGACGAAAAGTGTTCGTCTATAAAGCTGCATTTTCTGCCGGGGAGCTCAAAACCCCGCCTCGCGCCACCCCTCCCGGCTATTACGAGGAACGAAACACCGGCGGACAATGACCCAGAAATATTTTTAGATGTCCTATAAAAGCGAGTATCGATATACGGTGTCTAGCTTTGACGTCACGTACCTAGGAGGTAAAAGGTGGGAAAGCCGAGAGGTGATAAACGGGATTCCCGGGATCCAACCGGCGCAAATTTTTGGGATACGACTTCCCTGTTTTTTCTCCCTCCCCCCTCCCCTCTTCCCCGCGACTATAACGGGAGATAGCGATCGAATTGAATTTTCTGAAGGGCTCCAACCAGTTCCAACGTGCATTACGGACGGCTCTCAAAGTTGTTATTTAGTGCAAAGTGCACCGTTGTTTATTTTATTGTTCGCGATTCGCAGCCATTAGCGATATTGCAGACCGGCCCGGATCTTTCCGCCATCCCGCGTAATCTCGACCGCAGACCGTGACGCATCATGTAATTTAACGGCGCACCACTCCGCACAGTTCCTCCCCGCTGAGAAGGAAAAAAAGAATAAAAGAGGAGACAGACGAGACCAACGAGATCGAGCAAAGGGAGGGGGGGAGGAGGGCGTGCTGGTTTTATATCTCTCCGTGTCGCGGGGTGGCCGTCCATCTCTTGAGGATGGCCACCTTAAAGTAGTCGATCAAAAACACGCGTGCAGCTCGGGTCAGGTCGCAGAGGCCAATTTTCCGTCGGGCTATAATCCGGGCACATAAACGTCGCCGATAAAGGCGAGCGATACACTTCTTCGCGTATATATCTACACCGCAGAGAGACGCATCCGCTACCATTCGCTACCCCCGCAATAAATAACCGTAGTTTTAGGGTCGCGCGCGGATCTTTTCCGATTGTCTGACGTCATTCGGTTTTTACTGCCCGCCGCTTAACAGTTTCTCACGTGTCTCCCCGCGGTCTCCTCCCTGTTAAGCTATTTATATCTCGCCTGAAATGCAGGTTTGCAAAAGATTGGACTCTCGATTGAGCACTCGAGATGAGGCGTCGCGGGAATAAAATGCCTCGTGGTGATTCGAGTTGGAACGACAAGTGGTAAAATGGCAAATAAGGAAGCGTAAAATTATTTATAAAAGAAACACAGAATCTCTCTTCTGCAAAGGGAGATTCTATCATGAACTACAGTCCTTTTGTTATTTATGATTCAATATAGAATATGTTTTCGGATATCTAATCTTTCTTTCCGATATTGCCTTTATTTTTTTATGAACCTTTTACAAATAAAATTCAGTCTGATCTTAACCTTTTTCCGCGGTGTGTCAAAATTACTTCTTTCTATTTCTGTTCTTCTTTTATTGCAAAACCTCTCTCGCAATATGCCTGAACTGTAAATCACACAAGCAACACTAAATCGCGCGCGACATTCTCGCGAAGCGAACTAAATCGCAAGGAACGCGATTTCTGCTTCTATTAGGATTGCCGCGGGAAATATCGCGGAGTCATTTGTTTTTCCGCTTGCGGTCGTGCGCAGCGGTTTCCGCGGGCGGTAAATTGAATACTCCAGAGGATACCACGCTCGTCCCCGATTAAAAACGAACGCTGGGATCTCCTTATCGGATGACCGGTCAAAAGGGTGAACGCTCGGCAATGCCCGTACGAAAGGAGACTTAAGGAGTACAATTTCGTCCGTTCGTTCCAGTTTCCGGCTCTTCCACATGTTGTCCCACAAGTCTTTCTCTTTTTCTCTCTTTCCTTCTTTCTCTCTTTCCCTTTTTCCCGCCCTTTATTTTGCTCCTTACATCAGCGTTCACGTCCATGGGAAAACTCTTTGAGCGAACGCGTGCCGCGCCGGACGTTTTCGTCGTACGGACGTAGGTGAAGAAGTCCCCTTTATACTCGGACCATCGTCGAAAGAGGCCGGGAGAGTGAGGACGAAGAAAGAGCGCGCCGGTGTGTGTAGCCGGTAAATGTCACGCGACTGTAATTTATTTATGGACCCCAGAAGGGGTGATGGATGCGACGTTGTGCGGACGGCGCAGGTAGATAGGTCGAATCAATCGATGCCGCGGGACGGCTCGGCGATGATACCGCCGCGATACTTTTCGGATATCCGCGAGAAATTACGCGAAATCGCGCACGGCGCGCGGCGGAAACACGATACGTCGGAGCGTCAAGAAAAAGATGAAGATGTAATAAAATGCGATAAAATTAGACAACAATAATCGGATCTAGTAAATTCGAGAAATCGACACGTACGATGTATTTTCGGCTTTAATTGAACAAGTTATGCGACGGACATTTTATAATCGTACTTTATTGTTACACAAATTTTTTTTGTAGTAAAAACTTTTGTCACTTGGTTATCAATATTATGTAGACCGGATATACGAATCTCGTATAGTTATATACTTTTCAGTAATTCTGAATTAATTATCTTGAAGTAAAATCCAGACGTGCATTTGCGGAAAACCGGACAAAGCTGTAAAGATTTGTAAATGGTCGAGGTATGTAGCGGGAAGAACGTGCCTTTAATCCCGTCTACGACGATCTCGCGCCACGCCCGTCAAACAATAAGCGAATAAAGGGCTTTATCTCTGCGATGAAACCTGCTACGTTGCGTAGGTCTCTTAGCCATCTCTCACGCGACTCCGCGCGTCCACGGAGACACAATAAAACCTTTTATATCGCGCGGCTAGCGAAAGAGTAGACTTGTCCGCGCGCGCGCGCGCGTGCGCCTTCGTGACTCGTTCTCGGACGTAGAGAGAACCACCCACCTACTTTTTGTCGTCGCCTCACGGGTATATCCCCCGTTACCGAGCACTCGCGTGACTCTTCCTCAGACATAATAAAACCCCTTTATCCATCCGCCCTAACTACCAACCCCATCGTGCTCGCAAACATCCTCCATTACCGCGCCTTCATCCGCTCCTCAGCTCGCTTGGCTTCTTTAGAGTCTCCTTCTTCTCCTTCTTTCTCGACGACGACGACAACGACGACGACAACGAGGAGGACGCTCGTTTCCCGGACGATCGCGAGAAAGCCTGCACTCGCGAGAGCTCGAGTGCGACGCGTTGCGAGTACATCACTACGTCGCTCGACGAGGAGGGCGACGAGTGGCGTACCCGCAGAGAGGTGAAACGAGAGCGGGGAAGCGAACGGCACCGGTCCGTAATGGAGGTGCATCGTCGTTCGGGAAACGTAAGCGGATGTTCGACGGCAGCGACGGCGGCGGCGCCGAATCCGTCCCGAATGCGAAACAGAAACGGTCGGTCGGATCGCGGAATTACTCGCAGCGGTGAAATCGCTCTTGGTTACCTGAACTTGTATCGAGATGTACAGAGATACCGGAGGAGAATCACGATTGTTCGCAATAAGATACAGTTATGTACACATTGAAACGGGCGAGTGAATAAGCTTTACCGTCGTACTGCAGCTAAGAGGATCGGCGTCAATGATGTAACGGTAACACAAACAACCGTATAGTCTTCGGTTTTATATATAACCGAGTTATATATACAACGCTTTACGTGTATTATTTCAACTACCGTTTTATCATAAATAAATGCAAAAGGAATTAATCTATTGTCTAGTCTTTATGCGATGTTGCGACCTCGAAAGGGTACGAAGAAATAATTGACATGGGAAACATCTGTTGTGCCGTGTTCCACGCGTAATGAAGGCGAACCCGAGCGATCGGCCGCGAGCGGCTGCAGCTTTCAAAAGATGCACTACGGGGGCATGCTTATGAGAACAGTATACGTGAAATGGGTTAATGGCGATTGCATATCAAGGAGCGATACGCGATGCGGGGAACGTCGAGGTACCTATGTAACGGTCGTAATGTATCGCGGCTCGTAATTTTTAACGACGACCGCCACTCGCTTAAACGCTCTCGCGAAACGACGGCTCAAGGTAAAGGAGGACGGAGGCAGACTAAAGACGCGGGAAACGGGATGGGAGTGACGATGGTGACGTGGCAACCCGCGGTGAGACATTCGAGCCGTTGTCGTCTAATGACTCCGCATTATGCGCGGCGGAAAACTATCGCTTTAATTAAAGATTATAACGCGTGAAATGTGAATTCGAGCGTCGCGTCGCGTCGCGGCGCAGCGCTACACGGTGCGCGTTTCCTCGTCTCTTCGGGCAACCGAGGGGGAACGCGGAAACCGGGATGATCGGAAGGGTAAAGGGGCGGGGGGGGGGGATAAGCTGCGCGCTTTCGAAAGGGTTTCGGAAGCGGAAATGGCGGCCGCCCACGCGAGGATCGTGGGAATCTGTGCTTCGCCGGAAAATTTCACCGGAAGAGATTTCCATTCCGACTTCATTTTTCGTCGTCCGCCTCAAACTTCGCTTTTTATCGAAAAATCCCGCCGCGACTCGACCGAATCCGCGAAGAGAAAATTCCTTTCTCTCCCCCTTATCGGGAAATATCCGTTTATCTGATTTTAGATATCCGTTGTCACGGATATTACAATGCGAAATAATGAATAACAAATAAATGCGCGCGCGAGAAGAGAGAGAAAGAGAGAGAGAGAGAGAGCTTTGAACGTATGAATACGGATTAAACCGTCCGCGTGGAAGCTTGCCGCGGGATTTATTCGAGAAATATCGCTTGCAACACGTGTGTCGTTCGTATCGACGACCGTCTCCCCCGTAGCCGCGTTCTTATAATAATGTTATACTCCCGCTCGGCGAAAATAGAGACGGTCTCGCGCGCGACGTAACTGTTATGATCACTGCCGGTGGAGACGATTATTGGGTGCGCGGCTGCCAGGGAAACGACTGTACGGCTTTCCGGTTGATACCTTTTTTTTTTCTCCTTCCCCTCCCGGTCTTTCTTTTTATCTACATCCCGGAATCGCGCACAGAGCCGGGGAGTGTAGCTCGATTCGACCGCCGCACTCGGCTCGTATTCTGATTCCGCGCGCGGTATACGCGATCTTCATCAGGAATTCCGCGCTCTAAGTGCCCGTCTTAACTTGATCGTCCCAATTCTTGTGCGCGGCGCGCTGATTATCCATTCAGCCGCAGTACCTGTTAACTTTAAAGCGTTAAGCGCCCCGCGACAACAGCCAAAACCTGCAAAATCGAGCCCCGATGTATCGAGAAGCCCGCTCGTCTCATTACATTATCGAGTCGTCTCTGCGATAATGACTTCATGATTTGTCACTCAAAATCGCTAAGCAACTAATTGCTAATTGATTTCGCGACGACGTCGTGCTTGTCGATTGAATTTTTATAAGAAATATTGTTAGCAGTATACAAGTGCCGTATCTTGCGGCTATATGTTTGCGACAACGCGGGAGTTCTATTTGTGCCGTTTATAAACCCGGTATTGGAAACTCTCGTCTAATTACGAACGATGCTCCAGTTGTTTTATTGGTCGAGCGACATGAACTTCGATTAACTTGGGAAGTTTACTCAATAAACCTGTCCTGTCAATTAGGCCATAAACGTAGTCTTTTGTCCCCGCGAATTGTGCGGCGGCTAAATCTGCTATACGCGCTGTACGGTACCTTCCGCTCTCTCCCTCTCTATCCGTGGAACGACACATCAGTAATTCCGACCTAACTGGGACAATGGAAGCTTTGTCGATAGCGGCGGAGGTGAGCCCCGTGTCTGACAAGAGTGTAACTACTACTACTTGCGAGAGGACGGGATTTTCCGCAAGCAGACCGATTAAGTGCCAGGTGTTGTTACACGATTAATCTTCGCCCGCACAGACAGCGGAGGACCGCGTGAACGATAACGGAAATAGGGGACTCGGGAGCGGAGGGGGAGGGAGGGAGGGGAGCGGACCAGGGAGAATTGAAGCTTTTTCTCTTATTATCAAACAAACAGAGAGCCCTCTCGCCGGCACTTTTAAAAGCACTCTCCCACGTGTAGAAAATATGTGGCGAACTTACTCTCGGCAAAGAGAGACAGCAGGTGTTCCATTAATATTCCATTCCATACTAGCCTGGACAATGCACTATGGGCTGCAGTTCCACGCCATTAACGGGAAAACCTAAACAGGGTTTTTATACGGGAACTTCATCAAATCGAGTTTTGCGCGAGTAGTCGCAACAAACAACTGACGAGTCCCGTGCGGCTTACTACTCGTATTTTCGCGCGTTGACAGTATTATCGTTCGCGCTTCGAAAGTTAATAACAGGGAAGTATTCAAATCGAAAGAGATAAAGCGGGACTCTCGCGGTGCAGTTTATTTTTGCCCGTAAAACGGGACGCGTGCTCTAATTAGTATATTGAAAATATTCCGAGATTAATTTTGCATAAGCTTGAAGCGCGTGAAGATATTCCGGTCGTATAAATGACATTAGCCGTATAAATGACAGCAACGTACATCCGTTAAGTCTCCTCGTGCCAAATAATTCCAGAACTCCCAGAGCGATCTATCTTATTCCCGCGCGTCTACGTTACTCGTCGCGCCGCGCCGCCGCCGTAAGAGAAAAGAGTCGAATTTATCTCATAACGAGACTTTTCGCAGACACTCGTTAATTGTAGAACTTTGTTAGTTCGCCCTCCCTCAATTTCGCGGTCGGTCGAACGACTCACGATTATCCTTCTCACGTATTTTCGGGGGCGACAGCAACAGGGAGGAGGGGGGCAGAGAGCGTAGCGCCGAGTACGCGACTCGGGGTCACTCCAGTTCCATTTCCGGTTGAATAAATCAACCGTGTCTACCGCACGCCATACGGCATGACAGCAGTATCAAATATAGGTAGGATGTGTGTATATATATATTCCATCCCTGGACGTATCATCTTTCACGTGTCTTTCTACCTCGTACTTCTTCTTTGACCATTCACCCTCTGGAACGCCGATCTCTCCTCCGTCTGCTCTTATATACCCGTACCTTCACGGTTTTTCTTTCCGCTCTTGCCCGAGCTTCAAGCCCGATGTTCCAGACATCGAGTGTTACTACTGAAAATATTGGCGGCCCATCCGTCCGACGCTTTTGTTCCGTGGAACGTCTGTATCTTCCCGTAAAGCAAGACAAGAAGCGTGAAATAATATTTCATATGAGTATAAGTGCCTTTCAGCGAAGTGAGTGGCAGCCGAATCAACATACGTTATGTTAAATTTCCACTCTTAAGTGAAGAAGCACAGGGCGTTCGTGCGTGGTATGTACGTGAGTGGAAATTTTAAACAAATTACAATTAACGAGTTATATCCGAATACGTTCCGAGGCTTTCAGATCCATTTTAGATAATCCATAATTCATCAGAATTGAAGCTGGAACTTTATAATTTTGTAATTTTATATGTAATATGGAAAATATATGGGAAGAATCTGGAATACACGCGTATTTAAAATGCACGTATATTAAAATATACAGATATACGTCAAAATATATGCAGCATTTAAAATCACAAAATAGAATTATATTCTGTAATCTGACGCGAATTATACGAAATAGATCGTCTGAAGTGGGCTTTACAATTTAGGCGGTCCGTTAACAGAGCCCCTTATTTGTCCATTCTCGCAACATTCGAGAAACTTCGTTCTATAAGGCTCAATTATATCTGTCTGACTCCGTATGAACGTCAAGTGCCGGCGTTTGTAAGCTTGTTACGTGAATCCGCGTTTGCGAGCGTTACAAGCTTGCGCCTAAGCCTTGTAACTTTCTTACGGCCGGCAAACCGTGGTTTGCGTCAGTATCGCAAACACGCGCGTTACACACGCGCGGGAGATACGTGTCGGGGCGAGGTGGGATAATGCTCGAAGCTCGAGGGAAATACAAATAATGTTTCCGTCTGTTAAATTCGCGATATCTGGAGAAATATGAAATTGAAATAGTCCCACCTGGACGTATCCGAACGATACAGCAACGCAGGTCTTTGTTTTTGCTCCTTATGCTTAGCTAACAAAAAGCCAGCTTACGAAAATAATGTAGGAAACTTTAAATAATATAAAATAATGTATAAATAACAATCGTTCTTGTTTGCATGCTACATGAGTTTTTTCGTCATTTTTAAACTGATATTCCACACTTTCGATTTTTCAACAAACACAAAAAGATATATATTCAGCAGATTATCATTGGAATTTTATTTCGAGAAAGTATTTCATTTACTTTTTCGTTTCACTATTACTTTTACATCAACTGAAAAATAGGTATAGAAATCTTTCAATTTCCGAATATATATATATATATATATATATATATA
>NW_012026987.1:1070640-1112556 GCF_000956235.1 Wasmannia auropunctata
GGTGCCGGTAATTAATCTCCTACGTTGTGTTATACAGCGGTTTTCAAGCCGCGACGCTTTTCTGCGGATACCAAGCGCGTGCACGCACGCAACGTCCGCTTTACGTTCGACTTAACTTTGCGCGAACGGAAGGCAAGTAGAGAATGTCGCGGGAATACGCGCGAGAGCGCATTGAATCTACATTCATTCCGCTTCTCTTCAATGCGTAAGACCACCCTCCCTTCTCTCCCTCGTGCTGCGCCAAGCTGCAGGCTCCCTTCAAACCCCGAGCGAGCGGGGAAGAACCTCATCGATGTGCATTCGCGAAGTCGCGTTCACGAGGAAAACGCCTTCCGATTGAATCCAGTTATGTAAAGGATGGCGTGAATTTTACGCGTCGGCTTTAGCCGTGCCGCTGGGAATAACTTCGAATCGGGAGGGGCAGGGGGACGGTGGAGGTCGGCCGAGACCTCGCCGCGTGAATAAATTTCTAACGATTTATTCCCCCTCCTCTGCGCGCTGTATGCCGGATGTCAATTCCCGACGGTCGTCACGATTCGTGAAATTTATTGACACATCGATGATACGCATAATGGGTCGTACAAATAAAACGAAGCAGATTGCTTTAGCTCTTCATTCGGCGAGGCAAGTGCTCGATAATGTGCGAAATATGAATAAGGCATTAGACATGTCGAAAGAAAATGTCTGTCATGGAAAAAATATAAGCGCTAAATATAGACGGGCATGATTTTGCGCGTAATATGTCGTACACGACGTCGAACATGTGTTTGTTGTTACATGGAACATGTGCGAGCGCGCGTCACGAAATCTCGGAAACGGCGAATCGATCTGCGTTGTTGGATACGCGAGGCGTCATAATAGCGGAGGTATACCGTTGCTGTCGCGTTTACATTGACGTTTCTCAGTTCATAGGCGACGCAGCGACGCGCACGTTTCGCACACGTTCGTAATTTTCGCTGTCACTTGCCGCGCGCGCGCTTAACTTCCCGAGGCGACCGATACGTACGTCTAATTTGGCCATCGCCGTGTGAATCAACACGCAACAAATTCCATTTAACAAATTAGCAATCGGTGCTCGATGCCGTTTATCGAGAGCTCTCGCTTTCCGCCGCGCGGGACGGGGATTATATGCTAGGCGGATTTACGAGTCGATTTACGCGCGAGTCCGCGCGCGCTTGTCGCTCGACTAGCGCGCGGGAAACTCCTATCTACGGCCTAATGAAATTCTACGGAGGTAGTTATTGGTCGAACGGGATGGAATCGAGGCCTGGAGGCCGCATAAGCGGCGACGTTTACACGGAGTCACAGTTCAGCCGTAGATCGGTAAACCGCCACGACAGGCCGGAATTAATTGATCCGTGGGCCTCTCAATAATGATTATTGGCGAATAAAGGACGCCATCGCGCGCTGTTGAACTTTGCCGAGTTTCCCACGCCCGCGCGCGCTGTTTGCCGGCCTCTAAACGCGGGGCCGCGATCATCGCTCGATATGAATATATACGGCAATTGCGTCGATTGCGGCCGCGTACAAAACGCGAAAAAGATACCGGCTGCCCGCGTGAAGAATGATATATACGCGCTCGTGCATGCACGAGTAGGTTTTACGTAAAATTGTTGAGATTTCGCCGAATGAAAGTTCTAACGGCCGTATATTTAATCGGCCATTGGCAGAATTAATTGTTTCGAGTATCTCGCAACGAATACCTGAGCAAAATTTCACGCATTTCTCTCGCTCGCTAGAATTGATGTAATTTTTGATACTAATGTAAGCTGATTTTAATTGCGCAGTTAATAGCGCAATTAGCGAGTAAATGCGTCAATTAACCTTTAAAGAGGGAGAACAAATGCCGCGAGTAGGTACAATGAGGAAAATAATACAATCTTTTTTTTTAAACTATATTCTTAAATAAGGGCACGTTCAAGAGAAATCGCGCGTGATTGCCGCCGTCTAATGGACCGAAAAATTCGTTCGCGCTTTTTTCCCCTCCGTGCGATAATTATAATAATGTTAACAATGAGTAGCATTATTAACGATGCTCTCCCCTTCGCGTCGTCGAGCAACGTATAGCAAACTCGTCGTCGCGTTTTCAAACGAGCGGCGCTTTACTGCCACATCATCATCGCCCGATGATCCGTGAAACCCGTTGTTCAATACGGCTCCGATGGCGGCCGTTTAGATTCCGCGACGATATAGCTGCATTTTACAGACGAGCGGCAAATATGTCGCGACGCAATAAGAGAGAGAAAGAGAGAGAGAGAGAGAGAGAGAGAGAGAGAGAGAGAAGAGAAAGAGAGATGACGTCTCTCGTGCCCTCGGTCGCGATGCGACGACGACGAGGACGAGAACGAGGACGACGACGAGACGCGCGATCGATTTCTTTCGTCGCCTCCGCCGCCGCGTCTGAAGTGCCGGCGAGTATTCCACCCTCTCAACTGTTCGGGAGAAGGCTATACGTTTAAACAACGGGAGCGTTGTTCCTCTCTCACGGCGGGGCTTCCACGAGCGTTTAACGAAATTACTTTGAAACGCGAAGAAGTACGCTCCTTGGCTGGCGCGCTCCTCGGCTCGACGTTGCTCTCTCTTTCCCTCCTCGCGGAAACGGTCCTTCCGCCTTCTCTATACATCCTCTTTCTACTTTCTCCCGCTCCCCTTCCTCTCGTTCCACCTAGCGATCGTGCGCCCCCGGTCGTCGATCCTTGCCGGGCCGATCGGACGGAGTTTTAGGAACGACCCTCTTAAACCCGGTTAGAATTACCTTATTCGCCGATCTCGCGCTCTTACTTTCTCTCATTCTTGTCGTTCGTTTCACGGAAAACTCGTCCTCCTTCCCGTGCACCACGCTCGTTTTCACGCGTAGTAAACAAAACGCCGGGCAGCACATGCTACGACATTATCACCGGCGGAGCCGGCGAAGAAGCTTATCGGACCGAACGCCTCTCCGAGGAGGGGACAATAAAAATCCCCCGAAGGATTTCTTATAGCGAGAGTAATGACCGTAACCGGCGATGTCCCTCGGAAATTAGCGCGCGGGATGATCGTACTCGGTACGCGGTAATGACTGACATTAAATCCGAGGATACGCTTTTAGAGACACTCAGCGAACGTCGAGAACGGTCTTTCTCTCCATTTTGATGGATCGAAGCGGCTCAGATTTTCTCTCGTCATACTAGATGTATAATAGGATTACTTTGGGGATATACGGAGTAAGTCAGAAGTCACTCGTTATGAGGAAAATAATTTAACCTGAATAATTCAACCCCCTCTAAATAATGCAAATGCATATGTGCTCCGAAACGACGGAGACTACGATGCCACTATAATCTGTGAGCTGGAGCACATTATCTCTTGAATCTTTTAACAAATCCGCAATGTTGTGTTTTCTTTTAAATGTTACGACATTTGTGCGCGGCTGCAGCTTCACACGCTTAACGCACACGTATAATACGAGTATCTCGCGTATTATCGCGCATATAATTTAGTAGTTTTAATCTATTTTTCAGCAAACTTTGTATATACAATACTGCCCGTGCGCATTCACGATATCGTCATTGCGGCTGAAATTTATGGCAGAATAATTAAGAATCAGCGTGCATTCTCGGGAATAGGAAATATATGTGAAAGGTACTTAAGCAATAACGTACATATCGTGTACGATCTTGCGTAAGAAAATCATTTTTGATGTGAACTCATCGCTCAACTCCCGGCCGAGATTAAGCCGGCTTCACGCGAACTTGTTGCGTGTCGCATGCCATAAGAATGACCGGCCGATTGGAATCGCGCGGTGGAAGGGAAAAAAAAGGAGCATTAATCTAAATAAGAATACACAGCCGCGTGCTGCGTGACCCGGCGTGCTTGCATAGAATAAGATTGATGTCACTTTTCGGCGTCTCGCGACGCGAGCATAATTCTAAACGTTAACGCCGTTCCTCGTGCACGGAACACGCGTTGCAAGTACACGGTACAAAAAGTGCGGATTGCACTTTTTGCCACGTCCACTTTCGAGCCAATTAATTACTTAACCGATTTGTCGTTTCATCCTGATTTCGTTTGATACTTTTAATTATTTCACTTTTAATTATTCCACTTTTTGTCTTTTTTCTGTCCCTCTCTTTCTCTCTCTCTCTCTCTCTCTCTCTTTTTCTTTCTCTTTTTTTCTCTATACATATACGTATCATATTTGTGTTAAATGTTTATCTCGGCTAGCGAAATTTACTTGGACAGCGTTTCGCAACTGTTTTGAAATAGAATAACGTTAGCCCAATTGATACCGATCAAACAGAGCTACAGGAACGTCACTCTTCCGGTTCTCTCGGCCTCCACACCCGAGTACACACGATGAAGGACTTTTGACGTCGAGAGGCTCGTAGAAAAGCCGAAATGGCCCGCGCGAAACGTTGGGTTCGGTTCTTCGCAATTCAGACGTGGCGAAGCGTAAACCGTGGGATGTTTTACCAGAGCGATCCAGAACGGACGATCTCGGGCGAATAGAGCGAGCGCGAGGCGGCTTAGGGCAGGGGAGTCGGCGACCATAAATTCGAGGCTGACCGCACGGAAGGACCGTTCTGCGGCGCCGATATTATTAGTTTACGAGAACAGTGACTAAACTATAGACGGCCACTAAAATAGACGAGGATAACCGGTCAGACGCAGGGGACGGAGGGGTGGCAGGCGTATGAAGCGCACTGCAAACCGAGAGAGAGAGAGAGAGAGAGAGAGAGAGAGAGAGAGAGAGGTTTAGGGGATGGTGGTTGCCGCGCGGTCTCGACCACCTAGCACCCCCGGTTGTTTATGCCTCATTAGCCGCAGTAGTTACGTCAGTGCCCTTAACTATCCTACGAATTGAACACCGTGTGCCCGGTGCCCCTTTACCAACGCGCGCGGCTCGTCTGCGATCTATAACGTATCCGGTATGCATGGCCGTAGCCGCGCCGCAACGACGCGACCGCCGTTGAATATTCGAGCGACCGCGCATAATATTACCGAATCTACGGCTAGCATGCAAAAATGTGTGTTATATTAATGACACGCCCCCTCCCCCCCCCCCCGTGGTGGTACGTTGGACTTCTAAGAGTTTCCGACGCAAAACTTTCTGACGAGACGCTCCCGGTATGTCTGTGTGTACCTACGACTGTGCCACTTGCGCACTTAAACTTTCAAGACTCCACTGAAAATGCTAATGCCTTCGTATGTTTCGGCCCGGCATTTGTAGGATTGAAGGAAAGTCTGGTTCGCGGGAGATTTTTATAACGGAACGCTGAAACTTGTTGATCAAAAACGATGCACCGACTTCAAAATTGAGCGAAATAATTCGCCGGAAAATACAATTTTGCGCGTGGATCTAGCTGAAAGAATTATTAGGGGGAAAATATCGTTGGAGAATATCATTTTTCTGATGCAAGGATTGCATGTGTTCAATCAAGTAATATTACGCAATATTGAAATACAAGTTTCCCGTAATAGAAAGTGTATAAATGAGAATGGCGCAATGGTTTTTTCTCGCGCATTGCAGTGAGGTAGGAGCGCAGAGGTGAACTTTTACGGAAGTTACAGGTACATACATACATACATAATACATATAAATATATATATATATACCTATATATATATATTGTGTGTGTTTGTGTGCGTGTACATGATGAAACTTTATAGGGAGCGGTTTACATCATGTACCTGCTGAACACACAGTGTGCGTATTTGCATCGACTTCTACATGAACACGGACATTTCGCAAATCCGCGCGTTACTTTTTTTTTCTCCGCCTTCCTCCCCTGTTGAATTCAGCGGATTAATAATTCCAGACAACGCTCAAAGTACTATAAAATTCTATCGTGCGCTGAATTTAATTTAACAGATCCTCATTTCCACGCAATTACGAGACCGCGGCAGCCAGATTGAACGTGTCAAAAGATGAAATAGTCCGTTTTATCGATTCTCTCTTTCTCTCTTTTTCTCCCAGCTTCGACATTACAAAGACTGAATTCCTGGTACTTATTTCACGAATGTCGGGTGACAGGTTGCAAAATAAAAGAACTAAAGAAATCGCGCGGACGGATAAGCCACTTTTCTCTTTTCCCGAGACTCCGTTGTACAATAAAATATCGCGCCGCCCTTAAAGGCAATAACTGACGTGGAATTGTATAAATCCGAGGATATCCGACATATCCTCGGAAAATATTCAGCATATTTCCGTATACCCAGCAAGTGGCGTCTCTGTATATTTCGCGTGCACGCGAGCCTTCTTTTTTTTCCATCATTCTCCTCCGTCTGTTTTTACCTTCCGCTTTTGTGCGCCGGTGTCGACGCGTGCGGAGCTATCTGACGTAGCCGAGACTTAAGCCTTTCGCGATTCGCAGGAGACGGGCGCTTCATACGCCGTTTCCAACTAATGGAGTTTCAGCTTTGGCGCTTATACTCTCAGACCTCGAAAACTAGGCGTGAATTGTCGCAGCGACGGAACGGCGTTCAATTGAAGCGCGACTGATTACACGGCGCGTGCAGTACCACCCTCGCGCAGCATACATCCGTGGTAGCGTAGCTTCCGCTTTCCCTTTGTCACCGATAGTGTGTAAAAGTTTTAACGCGTCGCGATCAACGCTTGCATCCACTCGCAATCAACGCTTTCTCGCTGCGGAATATTAAATATTTCAATTTACCAGACCGGATATCCCTGGCCGATTCCCCCCGAGAAATCGCATTTAAATCGAGGACAACGCAAATATCCGCGACTGCCAGAAAGGAATCATTTAAGTTTCATTCTTTACGTGCAAACAATTTCACGGCACGAGAGCGCTCTGCAGAAAGGCAATTTCTATTTCGCGGAATGGGCTTTGCGTCGCGATTGTTTTGCATAAAAGTCGCCGAAGACCACAAATAAAAGTCTGCTTTACGTACACGCGGTCCGTATATACGTATTGTACAAAAATATATTACTTTAGCAAGAATTTTGAGAAAGCATTCTTAAGTAATCGAATTTCTTGCCATTAAGATGTATTTATATAATAACCCTTTTTTTTTAACTCATAGTTTTACTGTCGTCCTTTTTACACAGCGCGCCTTTCACATGTGTTTTATATGTACGGGGAAAACTTTTTACGGCGCTTGTATTGTATCCGAGGCGTCCGATAAATCGCCGCGTCACCGTGTGCACGGCACTACTTTGTCATTTCGAATTTGAGCAACAAAGTTTCACCGTGGAAAGCAGTAATAGAAACTTTGCGCCGACAGCGGAAGCTTGTACACTGGGAATCCGCAAGTTACCAACATCCGGCGGTGCTATTACGAACGTGCGGTGCATTTACGAATATTGGTGGCTATTATAAAAATATACGTGCAAAAAATTGCCAATTTAAATAGTTTAACTTTGAATTGTACGAAGCTGATCTTTATCGAGATGTAACGAGCGTGTGTGAAGTTAGCACTCCACCATTAAAATTCCATAGTTCTGATTAAAGTTCCCGCTTCGCTGAAGAGACGAAGAGCTCCCTACAGTTTATAACAAGCCTTCTGCTTAATAACAATTTTTAATTTAAATTTAAAAAATGGAACGCTAACTTTTTATAAAAATTCATGAATTAAAAATTGTTATTAAGTAGAACACTTGTTACAAACTATACATACACGTGATGTACGATATGTATTAAACAAATATAAAATCGTTAATCGACAATATCGGTTATTAATTAACGATTATAACAACGATATTCAATGTGCGATCTTTTCGACGCTACCGACGTTTATTTTTCGCCCATCCGTAATGGTAAACGATAATTATAATATGTAGTTGTCGTCGAGTAGTAACGACGTCACGGTCGTCGTACATTTGCGTCCGCATTTATCAAGCGCGGAAATCAACGGACGAATTGCGCAAATTGCGACACATTAATTTTTGCGCGCGCTTTCTCGTTTGCGTTAGCGGGTTTATCGCTGACGAGTTCGAACGGCGAAAATTCCGCGGGAGGGTGGAAATGGCGGGCCGGCGGCGGCGGCGCGACGCGGCGGGTGCGCGTTCCCGGCGAAGAAAAATAATACGCGATCCCGCGGCGAGACGCGGAGACGAGACGAAGGCGTAGACAGGCGACGAGCCCCCCCGTGGGTGTGGATATTTTGTAATTAAACAGGATAGAGTCCGCGAGCCGCGTTGATTCATCGTTTCGCATTATGGCCGAAACGTTTCGCAATTAAACGCTAGTTGCGCCGTCGTTACTCGCAACGAGACGATGAAAAAAATTAACGGGAAGGGGAAAAAGGAAGGGAAAATAAATATCGGGAGACTTTTTGCCAGCAGCGCGCGCGGTCGAATAAAACGGTGATTATGCTCGGCGATGATTGATAATGACTTTACACGGCGCAGAAATGTTGGGATTCATCTGGGAATGGTGTACGTCCGTAATATTTATCAACAGAGCGCATATAAATTTTTTTTTGTTTATTTTGTATTTGGTTTTTTTGAATGAAATTTTTTAGAAAGCACGTGTGTACATTCGACGTGTAAAATTAATTTATTCGTAATTTGGCTGATTTAAAATTAAACGATAAATATATAATAATAAAATTCACCGAAATGTGCTTAATGCAGAAATATATTTGCGCCACAAAACAAGGCGTCATCTCGTGAAAAACAAACATGTATGACCTGGAAATCCGCGCATGAATGTTTAAAAAGTGTGATTATATATCGCATATGATGTCTGCGTATATAACGGTAAGTATAATATATGAGTGCGCAATCAAGTCGTTTCTAAGATAATGAGATAGAACATGCAACGCCGTGGCGAACGCGAGGCAAAGAGGAAAGCGCCGGAGTGAAGGCGAAAGAGTATATCTAGCAAGGTGGTGAAAAATAGATGGAAAAAGTCAAAACGAGGGATACCCAGCGTTCCCGGCGTATACACATAATAAGCGGATGAAAAGAGAAGGTGAAAGAAGCCGCGGAAACAAAGCCGCGCTAATGCCAAGAAAAGAGAGAGAGAGAGAGAGAGAGAGAGAGAGAGAGAGAGAGAGAGAGAGAGGGAGGGAGGGAAAAAGGCGCGAAGAGAGGAGTGAAAAAAATAGAAAGGAAAGAAACCAGAAGACGGGGAGATTAGCGGCGGAAGGGCGGTAAAAGCGCGAAATAAAGCATCGCGAGAACTCGCGCGTTGCCACTTTCTTAGAAAGTCCTTGTTTTTTTTCCCTCCTCCACACGCACGCCGGGGAGAAAGAGAGAGAGCGAGAAAAAGGCAGGGGAACACAATGGTCGCGGGATATATACAGCGAAAAACGAATTAGTCGGCTATTAGTAAGACGCTCGAGGAAACGTCGTAAAACACCGGCGTGGCCTCGCGTGGAAAGAATTCGAAATTATGGGCGTGGGTGGAGGACGCGGTGGAGGACGCGGTGGAGGGTTTATCGCGCGACTTCGGCGAACCTACGGTCCTCACCCTTTGTAACAATAAGCGGCGATTCCAGTCCGGCGAGTAATGGAGTAACGGGAGCGCTCGCTCGAGTGTTTCTTTCCGCATTTCCGGCGGGCACACTTACCCGGGGCACAATAAACCGTAATCGATGCACACTGATTTAATGGCCGCTCGCTCTTCCGCGTCCACCCCGCCCCCCTCTCCGCCCGACTACTTGCTGCATTGTAAAATGCGCCGCGGCTTTTCCACGACGGACCCCCCCCTCCCTCCCCCCACCGCGTTATTCACGCCTTGCTAATCCTTTCCTTCGGACGGCATTTAATTGGACGGCTGTTGCGGAACACGACGCTCGGAACGTTCGCGCGCGTTACAGAGAATTTTCCCCCGTAAATAAAGAAGACGTATACCGATCCGGCGATTCGTTATTCTCCGGTGATGGGTTACTTGTTACGAGAAGAGGAAACGCGGTGCATGAAATTTTTTTTTTGCGTTCTTGATATACATGGATATATGCTACAGAGTTCGTTGACTCTTCCGTGGTTAAGTAGGTTGCCTCTAAAATATCTCGTCAGTCAATACCCTACGGTATCTCTGCAAGGATATATATTTCATTGGTCAGACAATCGGCACAATCGATATATAGCCTCTTACGCGGATAACTCTAATTTGATGATTATTAATTTATTGCCGAAAAAGAGAAATATTACTCAATGATTCCAAGCTGGTAAGCTGACGAATGTGCCGCAGTTTAACGTGAAAAAAAAAATTAGGATACACACGAGGTCAGAGAGATAATTTTAACTTTGGGATAATAAATAAACTGGCAAATAAGCGAATGCGACGTACTCGCGGATTACTTTGATGAAAATGAACCGACGCGGTAATGAGTTTCCGCGAGCTTCGCAGGCGGCGATATTGCTTACAAATATTAACACAGAGGGAAGTTTTCTAATCAATCAATTTCTCGCCGATGCCGCATCTGCCGATATCAACCGAGGCACGAAGTTTCCGAAATGAGATTGACACTCCCGGCTCATCCTTGCAAACGAAACTCCCCGCAGCGATATCATCATGATTGGGTTATTTCCCAATCATAGAGAATCATCGAAGATACAATCGATATTTCTCGAGGATTAACGCTGTAACGGTATAAAGCAATCGCGGAATAAAACTGAAGCAATTAAGAAATCCGCCGCCGTGGATGATTCCGTAGATTAAATCGATTTAACAACTAATTAAAAGTTGAAATGCCACATTTATATAAATATGCGGAACTATTTTTAGCTTCAAATTTGAATGTTAAGAAAAATGCGTGAAATGTCAGGCATCTAGAAATGAAATGAGATAAATCTAATAGTTTCCAACAGTAATTGTAGAAACGTTATATTACTTATCGGTCTACATACATATATATATATATATATATATACATATGTATATGTATAGCGAGCACATTTTTCATGATTTCTGCCATGGTTAAAATTACATCGATCATGGTGTGATATTCCTATGCAAAATACCTACCCGTCGCATAATCTTACACGAGAAAGGCGGCTTTATTTTGTCTTGCTCGGCCACATATCTGCCCCGGGTCGTAGATCGGACCCAAGCCGTAGAAGGCTGGATTTTGCGGGACGTAAATGTCCGTAAATTCTCAACTTTACTCCCCCTTTAAGGCCTTAATCCGCTTACGTCACCAACAGACTTTACGCATCACGCAGAATTAACCCACATACGTTTTCAGCCGAGTATCTTACTTAAGCGCATTCATTTTCTTATCCTATCGAGCGACAATTCTTTCCCGGATTTGTCCCTGAAAGGTGATTTTAAACGCGGCTTTCGACCACAAAATACTTAATCTTATTCGCATATCAATTTCCATCTTTTTGCAAAATACAACTGATATCGCTTTTTCGGAAGATTACGATATAATAAAAAAAAACGTGTTTATAGACCAACGTGTGTTGAACTGATTGAATTTCCTGTGATCTACGAACGTACATTGCATTGTTCGAAATATACCGAATATACGTCGACACGTACAACGAGACAACTCGTCACTGAAAGCGTACTACCGAACGAGCGTGTGATGACATCTTGAAGAAGCTCTCCTGAGATCTTCGACAAACGAGAAATCGTCACGAATTCGATATATCTTTTCGTCACTTTCATTTCGTTACATAACATTTTTAAAGCAAACTGGCGAAAAACTGATACGCGATTTTCGCTATTCGAAATAATATTTATTTCCCATTTTTCTTGATTAATATATTCGTTAATATTCCCGTGTTCGAAAAATGAATTTATCCAATTTACAAACCGTAAATAGTAACTCAAATTTAGAATCACACTAGCAAAAAATTTCTGAAATGTAACTCGAGTTTTCGTCTTCGTATTGGGGTTAATATAAATTAATTTTCCCGTTTCCGAAAATAAATTTATCCGATTTACAAACCGCAAATAGTAACTTATAAATTTAGACTCGCACTGTCAAAGAATTTTCGAAAAATGCGACTCGAGTTTTTGCCTCCGTATCGAGGCCGTCGTATCGGCAACGCCGTTACAAATTGCCAGCAGCATTAGGAGACCGTATTGTTATGCGTAATGACACACAATAACGTCGCGCACTTAGGCATACATGAGCGACCTTGTCGCTCGCTACTCCAGCCGGTAGAAGACGCGATAATGGCGCTCTTAGCTGCACGGAGCAACGTCGCGTGTCGACGGCGCGCTGAATCGGTTGGACGCGTTGACGGTAGCTAGCGAGCGTCTCCAGGAAAAGAATTTACTGCTTCCTTTTGTGCGAACCGCGAATAGTACAATAAGGGGGCCTCGCGACGCCGCGGCGTCACCTCATACGCATCGGTTACACGCCGGATTTTTCACGGAAATCATCGGTCACACTTCGCGGAAATTTTCGACGAGAAGTGCCGAATGGTACTTCATTACTTCAGCGAAATCTCGATTATCGACGATTGTTGATTAAAAACGCTTGAACATCTTAAATAAATAAGTAAATGCCAAAATTTAGTTTCTCGTTGAAACATGGAAATATCTAATTATATAAGAGGAAAGAAACGCGAAAAATGACTGTATCTTCACGAAAGGAATTTGGAATATAATTAATATAAACAAGCTGTTAATCTGTGATTCTCTTATACACGAGTTTCTTGTACCCCGTACAAGTTCGACCTCAGGTTGCACGTTGCATATTCTACGCTCCGACATCCTATGACAACGCGCATTCAAGATTACGTTGATATATCATCCGTTAACGTGACGCATACCATAGGATTACGGCGCGGGACATTCCCGTTTTCTCAGACGAAAAACTGATCAGCTCGCCGGCGTGCTTTGTCGTACTCGCAAGTAATCCAGCTTACATACGGCGTCGCCGGCATTTGCCGTGGCAATTTCGCAAATGCGCGCTCTCGCGCAGTCATGTACGTTGGCTTAGTGAAGGAGGATAGAGAAAACCTTGGCGGAATAGTCTGCGCAGAGGTCGGGCCGGGATAAGACCGTATATATCTCGGCCTGAAGCGCGGCTGTTAGCCACTCTTAGGAGGGCGAAGAATGCGAGAGGGTCCGACCAATGAAAACGCCTACGGAAAAGTCAAACCGTCCACGTTGGCTAACCGTGTCCCCGTCGGGACACCCATCCGCAGAACGAAGCGTCAGCACGCTCCATAACTCGACATTAAGGCGCGGCGGACATAATCTACCGTGTATTATTCGTGCCGCGGAAAATCTCGTCATTCAGACGTAATCCTGCAGGGCAAATATTCCCGCTTAATTTCTCCCACGTCTTCCAGAGCGCGAGAGAGGAGGGAGAGGGCGGGCGGGGGATCGTCGTCGGGATCCGCGTACCGACGGATTTAAAGACGTTATCATCTCCACGGGCTGTGGGCGCATTAAATATTTATCCACTGCGAATGTAGCACGTTTATCTCGGAGCCGGGTGGTAACCTGGCGCGATTTCCAGGGAGAAAAACGCGCTCGACCGCTCCGCAGGGGGAGAGGAATGGTAGGGTAGAGTCGGGGTCTCTCGCCGGGGATACGTACGAGTTACCTCGTCCCCGAGGAGTGTCGCCCGTGGAAAACGGTGCGTCAGCTCCGTGGATTCGTTGGCTTTACGAGGCGCCGTAGCCGCCGAGTGTGTTTGCTCGTCGAAATCCGGCAGGACGCCCCGGTTTACGGGTGACGTAAACGGGGACCCCCGCCAGCGCAAACCGGCCGCCACGACGGTGGTTTATGGTCTGGTTATTCGGTTGACGGCATCCTCGCCACTTTGCAGGATTCGCGCGAAACGGAGAGTCTTGTACAGAGAAAAAGAGGGATGGAAGAGAGACAGAAGGATAGGATAGGAGAGGAGAGAGGGAGAAACAGAGACGCATAATAAGGTTTATTCTCTCGGTCTCTCTCGCTCTGACCTCCGGAGGTCGGGAATGGGTTGCGACCTCATCTCGAGCTCTCTCAACTCTCACGAGGACGTGGTGATCTCTCGGCGATGAACTGTGCACCCGTATGTCACATTGATTTCTTGAAATACAGCTCCCTCTCTCTCTCCCTTTCTCTCCCGTCCTCTCATCCCGCGCGTCTCTTCCCACCGCACGCGCCTTGGGCGATAGGAAATTCTGCCCCTCCGGAATATAACGCAACCGCAGCTCGACCACAGACACGCTCCTAAATGATTTAGGGCGCGGGGACGCTCGACTCGTAGAATGAAAACGATTTCTCGTCGACGATCCGCGTTCGCGCATCGCGTTCTCGTACTTGTGAAGTGAGCGTGTAATAAGATTCTCCTCAAGAGGGTCACCTCGAGGGCCGCGTTCGCGAAATGGAGATCGTAGTAATGTAATATACACGTATCCGCGCGCGCACGCGCCTCATCCACGCTCGCGTTTCGACATTTTCAAGTCTATCTCGCGATGAAAGCGCGGTCGGTGAGCCCCCATAATTACGTTGAAATATAAAGTAGAATCCAATGAAATACTCGCATCTTAATTAACTGGTCACTTTGTAGAGTTCAAGTAAAACTTTGCGCATTGAAAACGTACCACCCGCCGAGCAAATATTAACTATATAGCGAGGGTTGAAATGTAACGAGCATTTCCTACGCTTCAATATATAATTATTTTTACCTTTCTTCTCTCTGCGATAGAGTGTAGATTCAGGTTTTACTGGACTCTGTAAAGATATGATAAAAAGTATAGACAGCGGTGGAAAATTGAAAACAAAAAGATTTATAATACTTGTCTTAATTATCAGCATGTTCAAAAAGTTGTTGAAAATAAAATGATACAGAAAACCCGACAGTTTCCTTCAAAAATATCCGCGGAAAAGCGATTTAATAGCGGTTCAATCCACTCGATATTATGGCCGTTATATCCGGCTGTGACGCAATATTGATTCACAGCGCAATATCGATACGCGAAACGAAATTTCAGCGTTTCTTGCAAATCCGATGCGGGCCATTATAAATATATTGACAAGACCGAAAAATACAGGAAAAAGCGAAAACACTCTTTTTCGCGAATCGCAGAGATTCGCGCGCATTTAACTTCGCGGCACGTTAGTCAAACGGAGGGAGGCATTATAAAGCGAAGCTTATATAAATGTCGTAGCGATAGGCAAACGCGCGCGTACGCGTAAAGAATCAATCTTTCTCGGAAGCGTATAATCTTACTCGCCCTCCCCGCGAGGAAGCCAAGACGTTCGACGCTGCGGAAAAATATCATTCTCCATCTAGCTAAACACACTCAATTTATAACTCTGCAAACAGGAACAAGCGTCCGTGAAACGAGTACGCTGAAACATGGCAGCAAATACTGGAAACTGCTAGAAACTTTGGGAACTTTCCTCCTTTGCTTCCTTAACGCGGGATTCTACTTCGCGTCTTTGTTGAGTATCTTTGTCTCGCGAGCGAAGCTAGAATACCGACGACGCAACATTGCTCTCGAGCGAAGAAATTACCTAAAAGAGAAAGAGAGAGAAGAGAGGGCTTTACAGGTTAATGCTGAACTTTGCGATTAAAGATCAGGATAACAGTATGAATTGATACGACAGCGTCTTTTACTTTTCGAACCGCGTTGCGTTGCCGTCAGATTTTAATAAAGCTTAACGCTACTTGCTAATTACTTTGTCCTTATTTCTACACGATTTTGCTGAAAGGTCTAAAAATTTTGCTGGATACAGATCTGAAAATGATTCTTGTTGGATCATCAAAATAACTTTAGTGGAAATTCAAACTGATTGCTAGAACATCGCAAACGTTTTACAGCGATGCTTATTACTTTCGAGTTTTCAATCAAATTATTTTGATGGTTTAACAAAATTATTTTTAGATCAAAATTTTTTAGACCTTCCAGCAAAATTGTTTTTTCCGCGTAAGATTTACATCAACTGAGTTTACTTTGAAAATCATGCGATTTCGCATTTTAAAATCCGACTCAAAGATGCGATATAAAAATTGAAATAACGCTGTTGAAATATACTAATTAACGCGTCTTTAAATAATGGCGCATGCTGCATGCAGTTGACTGCTAGCTTCCATGTAAAATGTAATTTTCGATCAGGACTGCACCTTTACACAGCACACTCGGTGTGCTTTGAAGCAACGGGCATTGCGGAGATTCAACTTTGGCGCAACCCAAAGCACAATTCCAGCCCCGCTCTTCTTGACGCATCAAAACAGAAACTGCGGCTATCCCTTGGCCCCGACGTTTCAGAAGCATCTAGCAACTTCCAACCGCCGCCGTGCACATGCAGCCCGCTTAAAGGACCGAACAATTCTGCGCTATCTCCCGCAGTCGACATTCGAGTTTCAAGTCAGTGCCAGACCTGGCAAGATAAGCAAAATTTACGAAACTTACGTAAACGGGGCTATAAGATTAACAGTAAGATGCTGCGATACTCGGCTACGTGATCAAGAATTCGATTCGAATGTTTCGAGGGAATGTTTAATGGACACGTCGGATTGAAGTGCCATCACATTTTCATTCTGACGAAATTAAGATAATTGGTGTATACGCTTGACTTTTTTTCCTACACTACAGATCTATATTAAATAATTACGAACAATTAGCTCATAATTAATGACGATGAAATTAACGAAAAAAAATATAATAGTTCTCTAATGGACGATGGGCCACACCCTGGGTTATTTCGCGGCAATTTCATTATAACAGTAAACCGTCTCATCTAGCGATTCCTTTGAGAGATGTTAGCTTCTATTAGGCTCGCAGGTCGTACCTTAACGAGGCGAGGACTCGACGAAAGAAAGCACGGAGAAGAGAAGAAACGGTCGAAGAGGAAAAAGGGCAGCTGCTTAATCAATATTTCATATCGGCGGCATTTTAATGAGTTTTAAATTTATAAAGCGCGCATTTTAAAAAAGATATCAAGGAATTATTTT
The DNA here is from genome assembly GCF_000956235.1 of Wasmannia auropunctata. Lineage (NCBI taxonomy): Eukaryota > Metazoa > Arthropoda > Insecta > Hymenoptera > Formicidae > Wasmannia > Wasmannia auropunctata. The sequence continues at coordinate 1,087,447 of NW_012026987.1, forward strand.
TGCAACAGAGAGAGAGAGAGAGAGAGAGAGAGAGAGGAGCATTCCTGCGCGCTACGAACGAGATACGTACTCATTTTAAAAGGAATTTACTTCTGAATATCCAAGATATCGAGCTTGATTTCAAAGTTTCATGTTTTAATCTCAAGGTTTTAGAGTTTTCTAGAGATGTCGTACTTTCTACGGTGATTTAAAAACTTCTTCGCTGAGAAATGGAAGATGGCAACTCCGGAAACAATGCCAACGTCCGTCAATTCGTAGCTGAAAAACGTAAATGTGACGAGCGAACAAATTATTTAACGTGTACACAAAGGCAACGCCACGGACGTAACGTTCGTTGACGATCGTTCGAACGACGAGGGAACGTTTCTTTGCGTCGATTATCGAGGACGATCAGGCCTTTTTTCTTCCTACGGGGCGAAATCCTGGCGAGTCATACAATCGGAAGAACTCATAGTTCGTGTTCATAGAAACGTGCTCGACACGGTCGCCCAGCTATTGTCCGGCTCAAGTTACGTGTGAACACGGTATCTGACCGGGACAAAACCTTATCCTTCGAATCTTTATCAACTGACTGATCGAGCTGACTGACCTGATTGCAACACCATCTTCGTTGTACGTGACGTCACACGAACGGTGTTCTCAGTATAACCCACGTTCGTCGCAAAAGTCGACCATCGTCGAAATCAACTAACCGCTCCCTCGATTTCGGCGACGAGTTTCATGCGTTTAGGGGGTGGGGCAACTTTTGGGAAATTTGTCGTGTCGGAAACCTTTGATCGAAAACGTGTAGCGCTTGAACATGGTGGCGAATTTACAAATTACGATCAACCGTGCAGAGATTCCACATTTTATCGTGTGAGAAAATCAACTGTATTAAAATAAATCTATCGAAATTATTTTACGTTTATTCCTGTGTCGATAATAAAAAATTATTTATAGTTTTCACAAAAAATTCAATAAAAATAATTTAATCTTAATTTTAATTTTAATTTTAATCGCATTGTAATTTTCTTCTTAAATTTGAATTATTTACACAAATTTCATGATAAAAATTTAAATATTTTTAAAGTTTAATATTTATCTAATAATATTTGTAAAGTTTATCATAATTGAATATTTATTTTTTTTAACAGATATCAAAATATACAATCATTCCGATATTATTATTTATTGAATTTATTTCAAAAAAACTATCTGTATTCTTCGTGCCAAGCCCTTTTACTAACATTTTATTTACAAATGTGACTGAATGTGATAAAGGTAAAAATAATATTTTTGCACAAATCAAAATAAAGTTTAGCTCTTTCGCGGTCAGTCATATATATTTCTTACAGTCCGATCATTCGACGAATCTTGCCTTTTCGTAAAACATGAACGAGATGTCCAGCCTCGGAGCAGGAGCGGACCCACTAGGAGCGGACGTGCCTCACCGTAATTCAAGTGGATAAAAGGAAAGGTGGTCCCAATGCGCCCCGAGCTCCAAAGTCCACAAGGGCTCGGGTACACAGAGGATGCGAATGAGAAAGCCGTGTAAAAAGGATCCGGGGGATTAAGATGACAGGAGCCGCGATGGGGGATGGCCGGCCATGAACGTGATTCGTGCCCGAGACCACGGCGCCGAGTATATTTCTTGCGAGGACCACGGGGCTACTTAACCCCGTCAGGATCGATCCCACCTTCTTGGGGCAAACTGTATGCCGGACGTGACGTCTGTTGCGCGGAACCACTTTCACTGCGGCCGATATCCGACCGCGGGTTCCCTCTAATTCCCAAGAAACGAGACCCTATTGTGCGGCACAGAAATCCAAAGTGCCAATTTATCTATCAGTTAGAGAATGTCGCGTCAAATTGCGTTTTAACTCTGCTCGTAGATTTTTTAAATATCGATTATACTGTAGGAAAAACCACGTGATCGATTATTTCGTATTGTGTCGTAGCTGTTGCCAACGCTGTATCGTGATTCGAATTGACAATTGATTTCGACGGGAGCGCGCAACTTTGTTCTTCGTTCGAAATGATAAACGCGGGACAATTGTTACCGTCAATTTGGGAGTGCCTTTATCTGTAATCACCCATGTCATTAAGTCCGCGCGATAAACGCTTCATCGAAACGTACATCTCGATGATCGCGGCAAGGGCTACGAAATCGGCTCCAATGAGCGCGAGCCGATAAGCCGACTCGTTCGCTTGACCAGCGCGCGGCGCCGACCGGCGAGAGAGAGAGAGAGAGAGAGAGAGAGGCGGTGAGGAAGGACGAGAGAAAATGGGGGAGAAAGCGAGGGTGGAATAGCTGCCGGCAATTATAACGTTGTACAGGGCCGAGCAGTAAATAATGGGTTCTGGGCTTGTCCGGTATTCAGCCAGAGCGTCAATCACCCTCAATCAGTTAGCGGGGCCGGCTACGACCTAAATCAGAGGGTGCGAGGGGGATAGCCGAATGAGAACGCGGACGGGAGATCGAGATAGAAAGGATAACATAGAGGAGAGCCCGAAATCGCAGCCGGTGAGTGTCAGCTGATAGAGTAGGAATGACGAAGATGGAACGGGGAGAGAGGGGAGGAGAAATATGGCTGAGGAGCAGGAGATGAAGTATATACATTGGTTACAATCCGACAAGGTTTATGTGGTGGGATATTCCGTAATTGGTGATACAATCAGAAGTATATGTACCTAATGATGCCACATGAAAAGTGAAAAATAAATCACTAACGCGAAATAATTCTTTTCTGCGCCGTTGTTCTTCGAGGAAGTCGATGATGAAAATTGGAAGATTGATCACGTCCTTTCTCTTTGCTCGTTTTGAATAAACTCAAATGAATGTCCAACTCTTGAATTAAACGATAAGCTTAATCGATAAACTTCTACGATAATCTAATAAAGTTTTCTACAGACACGAACAATTAGATTGTTATATCAACTTTCCTTAAAAAAAAAAAAATAACAGATCTTAAGTCAATAATGGCAGTAACTTAAGTCAGCGATTGCATCGAGAGCGCATTGCGTAAGAGAGCAGCTTTTTGAGGTAACTTTACGTTCGCGGAGTTCATCTTTCTCACCGTCTCATTGACAGACGTTCGCGTATTGTAGGACGGGCGATAAGGTCACCCCCGGTGATCGAGGACGCCGAGATTGAACTTTCGCTCGCGCTGCACCCGGACTACAAGTTATCATTGGAATCGCCTGTAACGTATCGAATCATATTGAACCGTCTGCCCCGGCCAACTGGCGCACAATTGGTCCACGAGGGGATTGGTTTATCATCTCGTCGACAATCGGGAAAGTTGGAACGTCAATCGGCAAAGTGCAAGCATAGGCACCGCGATACAACAGTAGTTGTTATCGGTTGCGCAGACTCGATTTCAGGGGGCGAGGAGATAGAGAGAGAGAAAGAGAGAGAGAGAGAGAGGCTGGAAGGGGAAAGAGGAAAGGGGGCAGCACATCGATGTACATTGGGCAGAAACTGTCTTTCGGAATTGACAGCGGCGAAATTCGCTTCCAAAACGGCGTGTTTCCGCCGCTGAAAATCAACTCCGATACGCGCGCACGGCGAAATTAATTCATCGTCCGTTCGTAGCGACGTGATTCACCGCCGGTGAATGGGCTTGGGGCGCCAATTTGGCTAATAGCGTAAAACGAACGTTCGCCGATTGTGAACTTTTCATTGTTGTTCGTATAATCGCGTGAACGTTTTAGCGATAGCGATCCACCCCCGTTTATCCCGTATAGAGCCGGAAACTATCGTGCAACCGTTGCGTCCGACGTAAGAATAAAATGAACCGCTTCGCTGACCACCACCACCACCATAGGTGGAACACCCAACTTTCTTCTGATTCTCGGTCGGATAAGTCGGTGCGGATAATTAGAGCCGAATCGACACCGAATCCGAACGAACATCCGATTCCTTTCAACTCGCATTATTGATTTCCGTTACCGTTTTCGCTTGTTCTGTTTTTATCGCGCGCGACTGGATCAAATAATCCTTTCTTCTCCATTTCCCTTTCGCTCTTCCGCTTTTCTTTTCGCGCAAGAACACACATGGGCGGGTGGGAGAGGGGGAGGACAGCGATGCGACTGCCGTTCTTACGTTTGCATGTATAAATAAAGGCACGCGATACGCGCGAATCCACGTCCGCGCGCTCGCGTGTGAACCGCGCGCGACGACATTTGACTACACGCCTTCTTCGTTATGTCACGCGCGCGTGAAGTAATCCTTTTAATCCTTTAAACCGAAGGAAAACTCCCCGTTTCGCGGCGCACGCGACAATACGACACGCGTGCGGTGGTGAACGCGCGCCTCTTTGTACCAATACAGTTGTTTTTTTTTCTCCCCCTCTGCCATTTTCCTGCAGTGTGTTTCGTGCCGTTTCTGGATTCACTTTGTGCAATAAATTTCCGCAAGATTTATACAAAGTGTCACGCGCGCACGTTTTGACGTAGGTATAGAGCGCGACAGCGAAGCGACCTTCCCTCTCGGTAGAGAGTAAATGCAGTCGTGCAGCCGTGCACTCCGTAATTCTATAAATCACCTTTGCTATAATAGGATGAAATTCAATGAACGCTGATAGGACGTAATTGTGTTTCGCCGCTCATCGAGGATGCGCATACACGGGGACGGGAGAGTATTCCAGTTATCGCGGCTCAGACGACGTTCCAGTTGTGCCGCTATTGGCGCGCCAACGGCCAACATACGTACTCCCATTTCGAGAGGAAACACACGCACTTTTGTTACATTGTCATCCCTCGAGTAACCTCTCTGCCGACGTTCACCGACTGTCACGGATACGTGTCCGTGGATAGGGAAGGCGAGGCGTAAAGGCGGGTTTATGTACACCGACTGCATATACGACACCGTCACACATTCGCGGCGCAAACGATGCTCGTTCTATTTTTCTTTTTCTCGTAACGGCGGCGCCTTCGCGAACGATAATTTACAATCGTCATAAACAGCGCCTCCCTTAACGCCACTCGACGCGCCCCCTCGTTATTACTACCATTGCCATTACCATTATTATTATTATAATTACATATATAATTAATCATCAATTTGGAATAATGAGTGCCGCGGTACGACGTTACGGCATTACGGCGTCACAATGGCCGGCCGTGTCACCGTGTAACACCGTGTTTTTGTGACGTGCATGTAATTACGCTTTCATCCCGCGTTTAGCGACAGCAAATTTAATCCGACCGGGTATTCATGGCGACCCGTGCGAAAGCTTCGGCGCGAAGAAATGACGCGGAAGGTGAAATTCGAGCGCGGTGCCGCGCGCCGCTGTAACGCGGATCGGATTGGAGGAACGCAATTTAAGCGAATTGGCCTGTGCTTACCCTTTTCCACCCCCTCCCTCCCTCGTGCTTTCGCGCGCAAAACAGGTCCTGATATACTAACACGACTTCCCGTTATGTTCCCTGCCTAGCAAGTAATTTCGGTCGTTCAGACCTACGACGGGGGACTTAAAGACTTTCAAAGGATGTTGCTCGAATAAAACGAGGGGCCGGGGGAGGCAGAGAAGACGACGAGGAGGGATAAAGATTAGAGATGTTTTCGAAACAATTTACCGTATGCTCATTACTTAACGTTGATCAAAGATCGCCGCCATTGTCGGATGAGAGTTCGCGAACAAAGGTAATTATAATACCCGTCGCGAACTTTAACTCGTAGTGTGTAACAATTCAGTTACTAGAACGTACACGTTCCGCGATACACGGTAGGCGGGTTTATTTAGCTGAAACGCGCGATGAGATAGTGCGCGAGGGAAGAAAATTAAAGGAAACACCCCTGGCGATCGCGCGCTCTCTTCTTTTTTTCCTGCCCCTCCCCTCCCCTCCCAGGACCAGCGGAGAAAAGGGGATGCTCAACGTATTCCGTGAGAAATTACGAAAAATAATCTCCAAAAATTATCATGAGAATAGCTCCGTGGTTACGCACGGAGATCCAGCCAAACAACAATGCCGTCTGGTCCTATCTGCATAACAATGTTTAGCCGTGAAAACAAAGCACCACGACGTGCCAGGAAGCGCCGTTGAAAAAAAAGTGATGTATTAACGCGCCCATGGTTTTCGACGAGGTCGTCGAATTTACACAGCGAGGCCACCGTTAATTGCTCGGGCCTCTAAACAGAAGTCCGACTTTTGCAATGCATCCTACTTTCGAGTAAAAATATCGCACGTAATTTTTCTTTTATTTATTTTTCGTTTTTTTTTTTCAAAGCAACAAACATCGGCTAAACATTGCTGTTGCGAAGCATCGCGTTCAAGCTAATAAAACATTTCTCAATCAGGATTTCGAAACGGTGGAACTAATGCTGTCGATACTCGCTTCAAAGGTCTACTGTACTCGCTGGAGGCTCGATAATTTCGGTCGAAACCTAGAAGCTCGAAAAAGCGCCGACGGGGCTGCACGAAAGTGCGTGATGCACACTCACCCGTGGCGTGCTCGCGAGTAGTAACCCTAAATATTAACATGGGACTTGTGCGGGCGAATTGCGCCGTATTACATTCGCCACTGCGCGCGCTTGTACGGCTATTACCGCAGAAATATTGAATTTCGTTATCGACCCGGAATTATCGTCGGGCCGGCCGCGCCCGGCTAAGGACAAGCATTACCGGGACCATAAAGAGTACCGGGAACTCTCAAAGGTCCGGCCGGTCGGGAATAGGTCGCGCGCGCACTCGTCGGCGATTGTTGCGAATGGATTTCGTGGCGAGATGAAAAGCAAGCGTGACACACGGGCTTAGAGGCCGACCGCGGCATTATGCATTACGCGCGGCCGCGCGTGGAGCCAAAAAGAATTTTTGAGGACTCGATGCAACACAGGCACGAAGGCTTTCCTTCGAGCGCGATTATTTTTGCTGCTCGTATAATTCAACCGTAATGCACTCTTTTGTCCCACGGCAGTTGAGGGTGAACCCCGAACAGAAATCGCCCGATTAGAATGGTCACGCGAATACGAGCGCGAATGCCGCGCTTAAAACGTTTTCGCAAAGTATCGGCTTAATTTCGCACTCGCATGCAAAAGAAAAACGAAACGGAGAGCGAGCAGCGCCGAGGATGTACGTCTCCTTTGAGCGAACGACGGCGAAGGGTCGTGCGTAATATGAGAAACAATCTCCCGACGAGGTTTCCCGACCGCGAAATAATCGCGCGCTCTTATTGACGCGTGTCAAAGGGAAAAGGCGCGATCGCATATTTCTCGAGTATCGTCGATCCTTCTCGCCGATCCTCTCTCGTCTCCTTTGATTCGTCGAGGGTTGAAAGACGCGTACCGAGTTTACGAACTTTTTCCTCGCCCGGGTTCGCGCCGAGACGGGACGATTTTTCACTCGCGAGAGCAGAGGCGGCGACGTGGAAACGCTATATTGATGATAGCGACCCGAGGGGTTTTGATTTCAGGCTTGCGGAAGAAAATCAAGCGACTAATTGTATGGAATGGAATCTCGCGCGTCGAAAATACGTTCCAACGTGTTCGCCGCGAATAACGCGCGTTATTACCGGAATGAATTGCGGAAACAATTCGCACGTCGGAACAAGCGCGCGCCGGCAAATCCTATCGCCCGAGTATTTATGGCGAAAGCCTCATGATTTCATCACGCGGTAATCGCGCCGGAAAACGCGATAGCCAAACAAAGTGCATTTTCCGCGTTTGTAATATTGTTTCTATCACTCAAATTCATCAAAAGTGGTTACAATCGTTAACCTCTCGCCAGCACTGTCAGCGGAAAATAAATTCTATGATAAATTGACGCGTAGCAATTCCGCGGAAATTTCGCTCTCTTGTCAAACCGTTGTCATCCAGATTTTCAAATTGATTGCCAATAAATTTAAATCTTCTCCACTCCTCGTAGCTCAATAACTTCACCTACGAATGTCTATGTTCATGAGTCTCTAAAACGGCTTTATAAATAAATAAAGGCAAATAAAAGCGATTAACGGAAGTGATCCGGGATGGAAATTCCCTTCTAAGATTATTGAATAAAAAATTTGTGTTATTTCAAAACTTACAAAAAGTACCTCAGGTACCTTATACATTTAAGAGAACGATCTGTCTTTACTCACATTTTCCATAATTATAAAGCGCCCCTTTTCTCCCCTTTCCCACATTGCCTCATTTTATCCACATAATATATTTAATTGTCAGGCGCACGGTGCTGACACGATTTAACTGACTTTCAACTGTCGTGCAACAATTCAAATGCCACACAACAATAAACGTAATCGTTTTGCAGACATTAATGTTCTACTATCATTAATAATTTATCGCACGCGAGGAGTGGAGTTTCCAGGAGGGGGGTACGCGAAACAAAGTAGTGGTGGTACATCGCGACAGCGTCAGGCGCCGCGACCACCCGAACCCGATATGTCTGACTGCGCGTTGCTATTTCTACTGAAATCCGGCCGAGGGTCAGGAGCCGAAGTGCTTTGCACGTATACACGAAACCGGAAATATTCGGCCGAAAGCCCGGAGGCCCCGGTTCCGACGACGAGAGGCGTTTGCCGACGACAGGCCGGCGCGCGGCACAGGAACAGCGGATTGCTGAGGCGCGCGAGTTTAGCGCGCGCACCAACATTCTCCCCCGTCACTGCCGTCACTGTCCGGGTTATTCTGCAGACACCGGCCGCACCGAGAACAATCCGCGGTGACTTTCAACGGGGGTAGGACGGGGCGGGGAGGACGCGCCTCTGAATTTTAAATGTAACCCCTCCGGAAATTGCGTCCGCGCGTCTCGTAATCTCGTTTTGGTTTTCCTTCCTTTTTTTATTTTTTATTTTTATTTTTTTATTTTTTTGGGCACCGGCCGAATAAAGCCAAAACTTTATTGCTCTATATTGTAAATATTACTTTTTGTGGGCGCCGAGCACTTTCCGCCTCTCTCACAAAGAGCGGCAGGACCCAGAGTTAAAACGCGCCTCTTTGATTTGAAATTGATATAAATACACACCCATGCATAGTGAAATATGCGTGCGCGTCGGCATATCGCAAATATTGTTATAACGAGATGAATACGCGTAATATTATTAATATAACCGGCATATATGTCGATAAGATAATACGTAGGTACGCGGCCGTTTGCTTTCGCAACGCGCGCAGGGAAGGCGAAGGGATAAGTCGTCAAAATAACAAACTTAACTACTATGGCTGCAGCGCAAACACGCAATAAAATCCCACCGGAGAGTTCAGCACGGCGAGCGCGGTCGGGAAAAAAAATTTTTATAATTCCCGGTTAATCCGTGTCGTGACTCTCGCGGGATGAAGCCGTTGAAACAAGGCAGAGGAGGTACGGCTTTATTAAAAGTGTTTATTAACAGTAATATAGATATCTCGGAATTTTCGCACTCACCTCTCAGCATAGGTGTTTTTACGTGCGGGATATGCAAGGCGAAGAATTCCCTGTCCGTCTTGTTGATCGAGGCCACCACGTCGCTCTACGCTCTCCATCTAAGGCGAACAATTAATTAACGTTAATGACAATTTAGTGAATTTACATGATGATTTTTTTACGGAAGAAGGGGAGAAAGACAATTTTTCTCATACCTAGCCCGCAGAAATTATTCTTGCCGGTCCACTTCCTCCGTTGCCTGCAGCGTCACTCGCGAGCGGCACCGTTTTGGCACCGTTAACGTTAAACTTTCCCGGAGTGCCAGCACTGATCCCCGCGCTCGCGTTATCGCGACGCCGAAATCGTCGCCGAGTCGCGCCGCGATTTCGCGCGCGATACCGACCGGGCTTTTCTCGCCCAACTTTACAACGCGATTTCGCGACATTCGTCGGTTTCCTCCGCCCCTTCTCCCCTGGCTTCCACCGAGCCTGTCGATCGGTGCCCGATTCACGCTACGCGTCGCTCTAAAGTCGCTCCTTTCTGCTCTTTTCGACAGCGGGGGATCGATTACGTCGGCCGACGCCGTTATCCCGACGAGGCGAGAATTCGATTCTCGCGGACCTTCTGGTGACGACTCGCCGAGACGACGAATAACGTTACCGGGATGTCCATCGCTTCACACGCGCGTATTCAGCGTATTGCTTGGTGACAATAACGTCGATTCTTACCCAACGCATTATATTACTCGACGCACATAACGCGGCGAACGATTCTTACGTACAAGCGCGCGACACGGCATACCGATTACCGACGCACCGTGATTCGTGAAATATCGCTTTCGCGTGACGTTAGATGACGCGGCGCAACGTCACGTGACGCGTGGCGCTGCGGGAAGGAAGGCGGGTCAAGTATTTCGCGCGCGTCGCGACGCAGAGTCGCCTCGAGTGGTTCGTGTTTTTCCGGTTCGTGGTTTCGTTTTGCGGCTCGTTCGCGGCCGCGGGCAGATCCGGCGGGACGGCGGGCAGCGCGGCGGTATGTACACATTTTATTCGGTTGTTATTTACCTTTGCGCGCGGTGATCGCGCGGCGCGAGAAGCGAGAAAACATTGGCGCACGAGATACGCGCAACACGGCGGCTATGGCGGCGCGACCCGTCCAGCCGCGTCGTAAGGACTGATCGAAACAAGGAAATCCCGCGATGAAATGCTTATTTTCTTTCTCGCCTCGTCTCGTCATTCGCGATTCACGCGTCGCGGTCAATTAACTGCTGTCTTTAAACGGCTAGCTACTCGGTCGACATTATTGCGCAATTGATCGCTTAAATGGCTACGTCGAAGATTGCAATATATCGAATATATCGAAGAAATAAAATAGAGATTGATTCCTAAATTTACGGCTCAATATACGGTGCGACTGTAAGAACGCGGCACTGTGCAATATTAATTTCATTTGGCTCTGACCGCTGAAGGATGTCTTTCGACGATTTCTGTCGCATTGTATTAACAATAAATGATGTTTCGTTGCATTTATTTCAATAATTTTATATGCACATAATTCAACCGTTTGCAGGTATATTTTTTTTTACCTTATCTATAAATCGCGATGTGATCTATAACGTTTACGATATTTTTTTAAACGTACGAATCAAATTAAAGTTATAAATCAATATTTTCTTATTTTAATTTATTTTCTATATATATAAAATCAATAATAAACATAAATAATAAATATATTAAATTTATTATATATATAAAATGTGTGTGTATGTGTGTATGCATACATCTATTTTTTAAAGACATACACATATATTTTTTTAAGGTATTATGTTGACTCAATAGTTTTTTCAATACAGAATTTTATTAATACATTGTGAGAAGATATACTGCACGAGTAAATTCTAAATCCTTGAAAACATTGCTAGATAACGTAACGTTATTAAATGCACAAACGGAAAATTGTAAATAAATATTTTTTTATATATTTTTTGAAAATATTTGAAATTATATTGACTCTTTGAACTTTTTTTTAAATAGAATTTCACCAATACATCGCAAAGATATTACACCGATTAAATTTTAAATTCTTGAACGCATTGCTAGATAACGTAATATTAAATTTACTAGGCAAATTGATTTACGTTTAAATCACAGTTACAGATTTTTTTTACAAAGGGAGTAATCGATTTTAATATTTCCTCGAATAATATGATTGAATCCATTCGCAGGAAATTTCTATGTATATAATTGTTTGCTAAAGCTGAAGTCGTTTAAAACAGTTTTGTGAACCGTCGCACTTTTCTCTTATTTTAAAATATACGTATACAGCTGCATCTATGCAACTGAACTCGGATACATACAATACGTCATTCTTGTTATTTCACTGATATTTTTATTAACGTTGCCAACACAATTCTATCAATAATATCGATCGTGTAGAGACCACTTTGGGAAGAGTTACAATGGCGTGACGTATAAAGAACCCTTTTGCTTGAATTCCCGTTCTAAACATAAGCCTGCTTTGAAAGATTTATTAAAACGGCGCAATATACACGCGTCCCAGTACGAACGCATAAACAAGGCTCTCATGAATATTACAGTTGTTTATTACTACGTTAACGTAACGACTTCATTGACTTAATAAAGACGGATATAAAAGCACGGCGCGAATTTTAGATAATTTCACCGGTTGATCGCGAATACGGTCTCCCCTGCAGAAAACGCGGAGAATTAACATAGAGCTGTATACGTGTGGCGGAGGGGGAGTTAAGGAAGAAAAAGAATTTTATTGCGCGTACCCGTAAAACGGGTGCCATGCATTTATTCTCTTGCTATTTACCCTTTGCCCCAAGGGCGTGCGTGTTATTTTCGCTATAAAGGACCGCGGCCGTGAGGAAGGACGGAAGGAGAAAGATGAAGAAGGGGATAAAGGAAGGACATGTGCAAAGAAAGAAGAAAGGGAGGTATCGCGGCAAGGATCGCGTACACACACACACACACACACACACACACACACATACACGCACGCCCTCACACTCACACACACATAGGGGGATCGTGCGCGGGTAAAAGTGGAGCGAAATATTAAAAAGCACTCAGCCGCTCTCGAAATTCATGTAATCTAGAAAACTGTAAAAGAGGGTCATCCCGGCGACTTTATCCCGTGGGCGCGCCTGCACGGTGAACAACGAGACGCGACGAGAATTATTGTGCTGCACCCTCCCCCGTCCCTTTGCCGCGAGGGCCGGGGCGGGAGGGTGGCGACTCTCCGAGTTAAAGACACGTCACGAAATTAATACGCCAATAAATATTTAGAGACGTATAATTTTCTTGTATAACGCTATGCAAAATCATTTTTACGAGGGTGTATCGTTGGCGGGGTGGGTCGCGCGGCGAGAGAGACGCGCGAGGATGCGGGAAGGAAGGAAGGTCGTGCACGAGATCGTGGATTAGGGCGGAATATTGGAAATGAATTTAACTGTACCCCGAAATTATTCGACCTAAATATGAAATAACCGCGTTTCCAGTAATGCACGACTGCGCAGAGAAAGACGGATTCCTTAAATATACGGCTCTCCTCCTCTATTTCTCGTTCAATACTCTGTACATTGCGAATAAAATCTATTTAACGTCTAAAAAAAAAGAAGAGCAATCGTCGTCCGCGTTCGCGAGCCCTCGAACAGTCTGTACTCACACTTGCTGCGCGCCTATTTATTTTAGCCGCCCATTTTTGAGGCAGCAGTCCTTTTTCATTCTGACTTTTTTCGGATTATCAAAATGCCGTCGCAAAACTGCACGGAAAATATTTGTCTTTTTTGTCTTATCGATCGAAACGTCGAAAATTATGTCGATACCGAGATGCATCCGCGCTCTGAATTTTTTAAAAATCCATCGCGCAACATCGACTCGTGCACGTCCCCGGGGGGACGTGCACCTCCGGTGGCTTCTGCAGTTCCACTGGCTTAAAAAAGTATGTATCAATCCCGGGAAGATAATCGAAACGGAACGCGGCCGTACGGGGGGGGGGGGGAGAACGGGCCGACCGACGTGATGAAGCGAGAGGGAATAACGGTGAGGATGGAGAACGATAGTTTCGTAGGAGAAGGTCGTGAACGAGGCAGGCGAGAGTCGGGCGAAATATTGGAAAGCTGGCTGCGCGGCAAGATAAAACGTTTCATAAAACAGACATCGATTCCGTATTACCCGGGCGCCCGCGCCCGCGTCGACGTGAATCGAGAGTCTTCTCGCCCGGAGTGCTTCTCGAGAAACGCCTGCCGAAGGATAAGGGAACGGTTCTGCCGGCGCATAAAGGGAAGACGAAAGATACGCATTTCCCTATTGCGTTTCCCTCTCGGCCCCGCGTATCTCTTCCCGCCCTTCGTCTCCGTCGCCTCTTCCATTCCCCGCCACTTTCTCGGCCGCATCGCCGTCGCGTCGCGTCTCTCTCGCGTCTTCCTCGCGTCTTCCGCGCGAAATCCTGAGGAACGGGAATGAAAACTCTAGTGCCGGCACGCCGGCGTAAGCCTCCTGAACGCATCCGAGGCAAGAAGAAAGTACGGTCGCGCGCGACGCGATTTTTTTTTTTTAACTTGAGCTGTATGATAGAAACGCATTCGTTCCGCGCGCTCTCACATTAGAATTGCACGAATTATTCTACGTCTCGTGAATATCAAGAGACATGACGTGGTAATTAACGTCGCAGTATTTTGCGAGACATAATTGCGGTACGTTAAATCTGATCTTTGTCACGAGGAAATGTCCTTTTATTAAATAATTACGTCATGATGTGTTATTCGTTGTGATGAAGCAGTTTTATGACGATATGGATAGTAGTACCATCTGCTGAATTGCCTGTTATAAGTGTGTGTGTGTGTGTCTGTGTGCGAAATTAATAATAATAATAACTTTCCTTCCGCATTGATCGCGAATTTCGTAACGTATATCGCCACTTTCGTTAATAAAATACGTAATTTCACTGGCAGGAAGCTTTTGACATTATATTTACGTCAAACGAGGTCCGATATTGCGCCACCGGGAAATTTTACGTTCCCATTAATATATAGTTACTATATTACGCGTGCATATAATTGCAGTTAATGTCAAACAGGAATCGCTGAACGCGCACTCGTAAAATCTCATTTCAGAATTACTGCGAAACACGGGAGCGGCAAAAATCAACTGCGAACGTTTCTCTTTATTCCCCCACGATTTCATCTCATATTCAGTGCTTTCTTTGATTTTCATTATTTCGCAAATTTATTTCGCGCACTATGCTGCTGTCATAATACTCTCTCCGCGAATCTTCTTATCGTCTTTATTTCAAAATTTAAGAAGTTTCCGTGAGAAAGAGGGACAGAGGGGGAAGGGAGAGAGGAAAAAGAAAGAGAGACCGGCTATATATCGAAACTTAATTCAATCGCTCGTGTCGCATATCAGCGGTCTCTCAATTTTCGCAAAACGCCCGCGTTATATTTTACACGAGCGTTAAACTGTAATATAACGTAAATGCCGTAGATTATACCGAGCGGCGCGGTGTGATTATATTTTCCAATTATCCATTGTAATCAGCCTGCGCGGTTCGATTTGATTCGATTCGATTCGATTCGATCGCGCGTATCGGCCCTTTTTCTTCAGGCTAGGCCAGGTATATCTACGCGATATCGATGAAATGAGCGGTGTCCGTTCAAAATATCGGATAACACGGCTGCGATTTAATTGCGTTATCGCCGGCTACCTGCACGTCGCGCCCCCATTCTCCGCGCCGCGCGCACGATAATTATTCCATCGATTTGAAATAATTATATTGGGCTCGTAAGCGGGTAATACCCCGATATACACTATCACGGTTCGTTGGGGTGGTCAATGAATCGCAATGCAGATTTTTTTCCCTCCCTCCGACGTCCCTTCCGAGCATCCCGCGCGCCACGCGATCCCCCATTGTCCGCCGTCGCTCGGACGGGATCTCCTTGCGTGAGGTTGGAATTTCAGTGGCCGGAAACTGTGCGATCGTTTTCTATGTACATATCGGAATACCACCCAAGCGTGCCGTGAATTCTCGAAATTTCTGATAATTGTCTTACAATCGTGCGAAAGAAAACAAAATCCGGGTACACAATGGCGCCCCGTATCGGACTTGAAGAATAGAAACGAAGTGCAGGAGAATTTGAAAACGTGTATTTAAATTGTAAATCGATCAAATTAAATAATCAAAGTAATTGTAACGCAATAATTTGCCAGAAGAAAAATACCGTTTATATATTATTGCGCATGTAGAATTTTGTAGCATTTTGTATTCTAGGATTAAGTTTAAAAGCTTCTTTCCTTCTCGTTTACAGAATCGACGCGCGAGAGAAGCCAGTGACGAAGGCGCACCACTCGTCGGACTCCGGCGTTTTCGGTCCACGCGCCTTCTTCCGAACGTCCTTTCCGAGCCCGGCGGTTCTGGTGATCGACGATATAAAGCGGCACGACGCGGCGACGTACAGGTGTAGAGTGGATTTCCGGAAGGGCCAGACGCGCAGCTTCCGGTACAACTTGACCGTGATCGGTGAGTACCAGCCTGAGAGAATTTAATCCATCATATATTTCGAATTTATACTTTTTTGTTTACAATCGTCGCTACCACTATCCCACACAAATTTAACGCATTATTAAATTTAAAAATCAGAGAAAGACTCAATTTAATCTATAATTTTTTATAAACTTTTATAAAAACTCTACTTTGATCAACTAATTTTATATGAATTTATTTTTAATTTTTGTTTTTAAATTGTTAAAGTTCTATATTGCTTTTATTATAAATTCCGTGATTTCAAAAACTCTTAATCTTGAACTTGCACAATATAAAAATGAATATACTCGAATGAAAGTTTTTCTCTGAAACACATAAGTATATCTGTTTCAAGCTTAGACATAAGATAATAAGGATAAACTCTAAAAAGAAAATGAACATTACGCAAATTTGAATATCATTTCTGGTAGATTGCGTCATCGTATCGATCATGATAAATAATGCGGCAATAGTAATATAGCTCCAGCAACGACATTTACACACAAAAAGCAGGCTGTCGTTCCCCTTTCCTGCAGTTCAATCAGGAAGGAAGAGCGTAGCGAACTAATTTACTACGGCTTTAAAGAGGAGCCTTAAGGCGCATATTACGCTCTCGCGAACGTTGAATGGAAAAACGAGAACGGGGGAAAGAGAGAAATAGCGGTTACATTTCGCTCGAGAAATCGATCAAGCGAGCTCGGCACGCACGTCGCGCCGCGCCGCGCCGCGCCGCGCCACCGTCGCCGCCGCGAAGAAACGATTCGTGGCGATCAGATCGAACATGAAGGGTATAGGTGTACTATAGGTTGTCGCTATTTCACGAGAGGGCAAGGCTCGCGATCGATCTCTTACTTCAGTCGCGAACTTGCAACCGAGGGGCAGAGGGGAGGAGGAGGACCGCGTTACTTTCTATTCGCGCCACTTATTCGAGCACACACTCGCTCGCGTACGACCGTTTTATCACCGCGTGCCGCCTTTCGCAGAAGCCCAGGCGAGAGGTGTGCAACCTCCGACGTCGAAGAGACGCGTACAAACGTCCGATCAAGCAAATGCCGCGTCCGCTGAAAAATGCATGAGCCAATCGCGGTTGCGATTTCCTTCCTGCGCGCCTGCGGTTTTTCCGCCACGTGGATCGCATGATCCGAGCTTTCCTCCGATCCCATTCCCAGGCGCATCGTTTCAAGCAGAACTCGCAAATTTTCGAACGCGATGAATTCGGATTCTTACACAAGTACGATATTCCGCACGTAATATTTCCGCGACGACGAGCTAACAAGCCGTAATCGCGCGGATGACATCCGCGAAAAGTTCTACGATTCCACCGTTATAATATATATACACCGCGGTGATTTTGCCTGCATTTATTTCCTTCTCGCGACTTGAGGTAATATCCGGGGTACCGCGCTCCGCGCTTTCTTTATCCGGACGTACGCGCGGCGCGAGTACAGCGTCGTCGTACCGGGTCGATCATAAAGTCCACATCGTACGAAGGTGTAACTTTCATGGAAGCCCCAAGTCGGAGCAGTCGGTAGCGAAGTATGTTCGAATCTCGGGATATCCCGTATAGCTCGCGGCAGGAATATAACCGGGGAAATCCTACTCCCGATCCTTCCGATACCGGAATCCATCTTTGGCGCCTCTCTTCGCCGCCCGCTATCGACTGGAGTGGAATAGGTGAAAGGGTGAGAGGGTGCGGGAAAAGGAAAGAGGTAGAGAAAGAGAGGGAGAGAGAAAGAGAAAGATTCGGGACGAACATATAGAAAGGGATAAGGATAGTGAGAACGTAAGTGTCGCAGTGCAGATTCCCTGAAGATCCGACGACCAGCATGGAATTCCCCGGCTGATCCCTCAGGCGATCTAACCCTTTCTAGTAATAGCCGGGCGCGCGTAGTGTTTCTGAAATGTTCGACTCGGAACATTCCGTGTCGAATATCCATATAAGACCCGCAAATACAGGGTATCCCAGAATAAACGGATGATGCTTTTTATTGACTTATTCTTCCGTGCGAGATTGAGATCCATTTTTCCATTGGAGAAATCTTTGCTGAAACTTGCAATTTACCACGTCTTACAAAATTTCAACTCCACTACATTGTTTGTAATTGAGTCTCTCTCTCTCTCTCTCTCTCTCTCTCTTTCTCTTTCACACATTAAAATTCTGTACAAATCACATCGTGCCAATTGAAAAGAGTAGGTATACGATAAAAGCCCTTTCTTTTACATACGCTGTATCTATTACGTGAAAATTTAACATCCCGAACGTTTCTCCTTTGTGCAATTGTGCTCGCACGTGGTTTCGAGCTCTAATTAAGCTACGCCAATATTTTTCGTCGAGAGAACTGATCGCGAGAAGCGACACGCGCTGAGGGGGCAATCCATTTTCCGCCTCCTTACACCTGCTTTGCCGACCACTGCTACTCGCTCGCACGTACCCTCAAAATGTTCCCCTGGAATCTGCCTCGCAAGGACCCCCGTCCAATTCAAACGTACTCGCGGTATTCCAAAAAGTAACGAACGAAATTGGCCCCCGCGGGTGCGGTATCAAACCTCACAGAGGACAAGGTATTTTCATCAGAGAAGATTGGTTCCCGAGAGTTTCCAGATTGCGTCTCTCTCTCTCTCACTCTCTCTCTCTCTCTCTCTCTCCCTCTCCCTCTTCCTCTCCCTCTTTGCCGTTCTCCACCTTTCTCTCTCCGATTTTCCTGGGCTTTTCCGCGATAACCGGCAACGTCCCTATGCCAGCGATGCAATGTCCGAGCGCGTCTCTTTCGCTTTATCTCTTTCCCTTGCTCGCATATTGCGGTGCCGAGACGCCGGGAAGAATACGTATCTGAGCTCTTCGACGTTTAAGTTTGCATGAATGCGGCCGCCGTTGAGCGAATCCCGACATACCCGTGTAACTTTTGTTATTTTCCACAGCGCACTCCGTCCATCTCTTTAAGCTTCTCGAGAAGCACTTTGAGACTCTTACTGATGCGCTTTTTGTCGTGTTTTCGGAAATGCGTATGCAAAATTTAACATCATTTGCACAACTGTTCCATGCAACATTATTGTATTCGAGTTGTAATGTACTACAAGTTGATCGAGTTTGTTTTAATTAGTAATATTTAAACTATCGGATTATTTTCGATACGTCGTGTATCATATTAACACATAAACATGATATCAGTGATTTTATATGCTAAATGATATGTAAAATAACAATTTTGAAATATAACAAATTATTTTTATTACATAGGCAATATTGCGCGTAAATATAGCTGTGCGAAATTTGCGTTTCATACGCAGCGGTCAAATTTTGAAAACTTGCAGAAGGTTATATGTATATGCGGGAGATGTGTTTTCCGATATTTCAACAAAAGTCTTTATTTTGAACAAAAGTCTTTATGCGAGGCAAATCGTCAAACGAATATCAGGTTCACGATAACTGTATGCAAAGTACATTGCAATCGCCATAGGGCTTCTCCCTATACACAAGGGGCTGTTGTAGATTACATAAGGTACGTGTACACGTGATGGACTACACGCGTACGTTCTTGCGGACACGACTGTGATATATTAACGCACACACAAGCGCGGGACACCGCGCGTGTGGCGGTGCCGTCTTATAGATTAGGCTAATGCGCCAGTATTCGCGCGGTATTGTTACGCTATCGTGTTACAACGCGCACTGTGTTGCCTGGGCTATATACGGGCGCAATATTATTATCCGCCGTAATAGTGTAAGTGTATTACGCGCCGACGCGTGGCGCAATAGTTAGTGTTCGTTATACTTACATGAGTTTCACGAGCAACTCTTCCCCTCGTCCTCTCTCCTCCTCCGAAATGCGTGTCGTTACTCCCGCCAGTCTCGCGAAACACGGAAACGCAGTTTCATCCCCGAAACGCCGACAAGAAGTTGCGCAGCGTTCCTCAATGCAAACCTCGGGGGAGAACATCCAAACGGGTTTTCTCCCGCGCGTCGCGCGTTTCTTTTCTCCCTTTTCTAATTATCGCCTCTTTGAATCGCTGATCGCTCTTATGTACGTAATTATCCGCCGCCTCTCTTTCGCCTCTCTCTCTCTTTCTCTCGCTCTACAAGATAGAGACGAGAGAGGCACTCTTCCTGAAGCTAGGCGTGCCCTCGCAGGCGGGCAGGTCGGTGAAAAGAAGGATAGCGCAGATTAGAGGAGCGAATTAGAATTTCAGAAATCCACGCGAACTTTCCGCGTTAGCTCGAGCCAAACTCCCACGGCGAATGGGGTGCGAAGGAGGAAGAACGCGAATGGACGTGGGTGGACAAACCCCGTCGTTAAATCTTCCCTTAATTAACCTAACCTTTTCCCTCTCGTTCACCTCCTACCACCTTCCTCGTCCCTCTCCTCCTTTCTCTTTCTCGTAACTCCGTTTCCTCCCTGCTCCGTCCTCTTCTGATGCCGCTTTAGCTTTCCCGTTGCATTAACGCCGGAGGAAAATCTTCGTCTGCATTTCCTCGCGAGGAAAAGGGGCGCGTCGTTAGATCGATGCTCTCGCTTCGCAGTTGAAATAATATCGAGGAGATACTCGAGAGCTTGGATAATGCAAGTCGAAATTAAGCTCGAAATAATATAAAGCGTCTTTGTCAAGCTGTCGGGAGGCGGCTACGCGCGGCGCGTCTCCTCGGTATAATTCGAGAGACGACGAGCGAAAGCCGATTATCGGACGGAGTCGGTCGCAGAAGGAATTCGGATTTGTGTTTTTCCTCGAGGATTTAATCCCCCGGACTATACAAAATGTCGCGCATCGTTAATATACGCTTTGATAACCACTCCACCGATTGCATAGCGTTTACGCCAATTTCGATTTCGCTTATTCGGATAAATACACCGCGCGATGTAATTGAATCTTTTCATGCGACATAGTTACATCTAATTGCTTTACTACAAAATCGAAATGTAAAAAAATTGTGTCTGTGAAGTTAGCACATTTTGTTAATTTTTAAAAACAATAATAAAATAAATAAAATAAGTTTTTAAAAAAAATATATATATATAATAGTTCCAGTAGTACTTTCTAGTTCTATCGTTCCTGAAAAACATTAAAAAATGTTCCGCATTTTTAATGTTTTGAGATTAAATTTAATCTCAAACCTAGTGCCGCCATTGTTTTTTCCGAAACGGCTGGAGCAAAAAAATCGGGATTGGTGTGATTAACAAGGATAATTAACGAGTAAACAGGAGATCATTTCTACGTAAGTCCCATTTGATGCTGAAGTATTTGCGCTAGCTTTGAGATTAAAATTCTCGCAGTTTCTCCAGTACAATCAAATGGGGCTTGCGTAGAAATTACTTCCTGTTTACTCGCTAATTAGTCGCGCAAATCTCGATTTCTTTTTCTAGAACCGTTTCGGAAAAAACAATGGCTGCACCAGCTTTGAGATTAAAGTTCTCGCAGCCACTTCAGCACAATCAAATGGAACTTGTGTAGGAATTACTTGCTATTTATTCGCTAACTAACTGCCCTAATTTTGATTTTTTGCTCCAGCCGATTTGCAAAAAATTTTTAAATTTTTTTTGGTATTAAAAATGCGCAACATTTTTTAATGTTTTATCAGGAACAGTAGAAAGTGAAAGTAGAACTGTGGAAAATGCTACTGTAACTATTGTTTTTTTTAATATTAACAAAATGTCGTGCTAACTTCATAGACACTTAAAAATTATTGTGCATTACAAAACGATTTCTTTAACGCAAAGTCTATCAAAATCGTTGCTAGAGTCGCGCAAATCGTATCGCAGAAAGGTACAATGCTAGTTGAGGGTGTGCTTCTGAAACCACTCAAAAACTCGTGAAACTGTAATAAGCTGCTGCACACACACACAAAAAAGAGTTTTATGGGACACGGCGCGTCGCGCTCTCTTGTTCGCAACGACAAAAGAAAATCGAGAATTAAGCGATCGCGGTGATATTTCGTGTGCACGCGCGCGAAAGTGGGTTGGTTTGCGAAGTTTGATAATCCGATTCGAGGGGACAAACGCCAGGCGCCATCCTCGAAGGTACAAATAACGCGAAACACTTTAACACGCTCGTGATGCACGCAGATCGGCGAAAAATTCATCTTTGCCCCTTCAAACAAAAAGGGGCTGCCTTTGCGAAGCGCCGAGCAGAAATTTGTTCCACCCTTTTAAGCCAGCGCGCATACGGCTGCATGCACTTGCTGCACACATGCACACCACGTCACACATACACACGCATACACGCATACGTACGCACGCGATGAACAATGAGGGAGTTTGTATCGAGGTCGGCAACCCTTTTTCCAGCGCGAGTGCAGGGTATACGGTTATATTCTATGCGTCGACTAATGGGGTATAAGTGAGCCGCTGCGTGTGAGAGGTGCAAAGGAGGAGGAAGAGTAGGAAAAAGTAGCCTGTGCTATTTCGCGGTCGTATAACACCACATAATCGAGCTCCTTTGTGGCAGGGCTAATTAACCATCCCCTTCCTGCCAGTTTCGCGTTCCCATACTTGCCGTGCAAATTAAATCTCAAGTCTATCGTTCCACTCTCGATTCGGTCTTTCTCGTCTAACGAACTAATGCACGTTACAGCATTCTGTTAATTGGACTTACTTCCTTCGACGAGTCAGTTTCCGATTTAATTTGATCGCCTCGTTCCACCGTCCACGTTATGATAATTACAAAATAAGCACAACGTGAATAAACAATGTAAACCGTTATTCTATAGCTGGATATTTCGCGGAACTGGTTCTTTGCGATATACAGCGTGACTGTATAGATTTAAACACTCGCGCGAGCGGTACTCGGAACAGTCGGGCGGCCGTGTCGTCGCGTTACCATTCAAGTTACATTTAGGTATATCAAAATATTCATGTACCATGATTTTTTAATATAACGTTAAAATATGGGATTATCAATAAATTGATTATTAGGCTGACAAGAGATGGACTATACTGTCAACTGCACATAACTGGAAATTTGTGGTTAGGCACTTATATGGCGGTCATTTGTGACGGTCAATTTGCTAATATTTACCGAATGAATCTTTAACGATTCTTGGAGCTCCGGCTGTTTTATATCATAGTTTCTTTGAATACTAACTGCATCAAACCCTGGCTGTTTTATAAATTTGCATGTGACACACGTGTACACGAATGACGTATGAAGCGCTCGAGACATTAACCGACGTTTCATATTTACGAGAGCATAAAATACCACGGGGTAACGCCGGGGTAACATCGAGATTTCTGTTCTTGTCGCTGCAACAAGCGCATGAATTGTAAGCCTCACGATCCCCCCCCCTCTCTCTCTCTCTCTCTCTCTCTGCCGCAAAGTACCACCCTCTGCGATAACAAATCGACCGCGATATTTCACTTGATAATAAGTAGCAAACTGACCGCAGCCAGGAGGGATTCATTCTCGTGGGTGGGGAAGAACCCGCGGAATGCCGGAATGCGCCGGTGAAGAAAGAGAGTGCCGAGGGCCGAGGAATAAAAAGAGGGTAGAGGAGCTGAAAGAAGAAAGAGAGAGAGAGAGAGAAAGAGAGAGAGAAAGAGAAAGAGAAAGAGGGAGATTGGCAAACGGGATTCGAGATCGGAAAAACGGTCCGCGAAGTCGCATGAATTTATGGGAGACATAAATCCAAGTTGCCGGCTCGCGCGTACCACGATTTTCGGAAGCCTTTGCGGACGTCGGCCTCTTCGCCGGGTGGTTCGCGCCATCCAGCCCTTCCCCCGATAGAATTGGAAAAGACGATTCCCCTTCCGTTCGCCGTGACGAGATCGACGATCGTCACGTGAAAGTGTCGTATAAACGACAGATATAACAATTCGTAATTCTTGAAGAGACCGACGAGATGCGGATGTTATCCTGCGCGAGACGTGGGGGAGGCAATTCCGGGACGACAAGATGACACGAAGTTCCTGGGGATTCCAATCCTGCGAAGGGAATCCGCTCGCGGAAGGAATATTTTTAACGAACTTCCCGATGCGCCGCGCGGACCGAGTTATTTTTCATTAAAATAGACGATCTGGAGAAATAATGTTACTCGCGCGCTTGGCCACGTCGCCATTTTGTCGACTGCACGTCGGGAATTTAATACGGCGGAATGAACTGGGCGGGCGGCCCAGAATGAAATCTAGAAGACCGACGATCTTTCATTAAAACGCGACTTTCGCGTGTTGCGACAAAACATGACCCGCGTATACGCGCACCGGCGGCACGTAATGGAAAGTGATTGATGATCTTTTATTAAAGCATCTTGCGGCATCGTAACGTCCCGGAAGTATTTTACCACGGTGAGAAGACACTGTTTCTCGAACGTGACGGGGGGGAGGCGGGATGGATGATTAATTTAAATATGGCAATCGAACTTGTCGCGAACAGTTCTTTGCGAATGCGTGATGCAGTAGACTTTGTTAATTATAAAATTATTCGCTCAATGTAAATTAGTAGGTAAATTAGTAGGTAATACCGGATCGGATAAAGTTACGAGAAAATGTGATCCATCAAATCGAAAGAGCGGGAAATACCAGATATAACATATCCATGATATTTCTGCCAATAATCATTCGATATCAGATTTCTTTCATCGTAATTGCGCGCGGAACGATTGGCCTCATTATTTAATCTTACCGTGCGTTTATTTGTTGTATACACATTATATTTGAGCTCGAATGAGCCTCTCCTATACGTTTCAATATATGTACAGTATGTATTAATTTGTCTATTTTTTTTACGTATATTTAAAAATTAACAATTTACTTATTTGAAATTATTATTAAAATTAATATCTATAAAAATATACAATAGATTCTCATATCGTAAATTATTACAATGAAAATAGATCGATCTTTTTTTTTTTCATGAAACATCTCTTCGTAACGACGAGATATCTCGTGGCGTTTCATTTGTCGGCAGCCACATTTATGTACTTCTCCATTATGCATTTATTTCTATCATTATGCATTCACCATTTCGAGGTGCTGCCACCAAAATTGAATAAATCGAGATTCGCGCGGCACTCAAAGGGCAGACGAAAACGGCGAAAACTGCTACGGCCGGGTACGGATAGCAGCGGGATCACAGTCGCGTTACTGCAGCAAGTAGTCAGTAGTAAAACCAAGCCGTCGACTATTTTGCAGACGTCTCGTCCTCATCCGACACTTACTGAGCATCCTCCGCGGTCTTGGTTTCGGCTTACTGAACTATGTGTGTATAGCGACGACAACAGGCTCTCTCTCTCTCTCTCTCTCTCTCAGATCGGAAGAGCAC